>NW_017671364.1:20384-177384 GCF_001879085.1 Nicotiana attenuata | reverse complement strand
TAATTCTATCAAATCAGTATACATACGAAGCACGGGGCGTAAGCCACATAGGTATTTAATTTTTAATATTTTAGAAAATAATATAATTATAGTAAATATTTTTAAATAGGTAAAATTGCATAGAAACTGAAGAATGCTAAAAATTAATTGAAAAATATATATAGATGTGCTCCATTGATAAATGGGGATTTTGACTGCTTATTAGCGCCTTTTAGCTTTTGTTTTAGTCTAAAAGCACTGAATTGTGTTCCCGAAACTAATGAAATTGAGCAAAATTGCAGGAATGATGGAAGTTGATCTCCCGAGATGAAATCCGACTCAAAAAGGAGTATTCCGAAGCACAAGGCAATAAAGGGCGCAGAAGCACAAATGTGCGATCCACAGAAGAAATTGCGGACCGCAGAATTCAATCTGCGGCAGCAAACCAAGAAGAAGAATTTAGCAGAAATGTGCGCAAAGTGCGGACCACACATGAATTATGCGGCCGCTGGGCTAAGAGTCGAAGATCAGAGAGTTTGCAAAAAGACCAAGTCCAGGAGTCTCTGTGAATTGCGGACCGCACAAGAATTGTGCGGCCGCAGAAGAGTTGCCTTGCGGCCGCAATCCTAATTGTGCGGGCCGCAGAAGAGTTGCCTTGCGGCCGCAGTCCTAATTGTGCGGACCGCTAGAGATTGCCTCGCGGCCGCAGAACTCAACTTCCTGCCAGATGAAGAAATCCGTGGACCCCACATGAATTGTGCGGCCGCAGAACCTCCTGAGGGGCATTTTTGTCCGAGATTTTAGCTTTGTATAAATAGACGAGTTTCACAAAATTAGGTCAAGTTTTGAACATCTGAAGTTGTTGTAGCCGTTTTTCTTTGCTACTTTTGGAAGTTTTACATTATTTTGGTGTTTTAACATTAGATTTCTTTATTTTAATATTCCATTATGAGTTTAGTTAGCTTTTCTTCTCCATTTTTTGTAATTTCTATTATGAGTAGCTAGACTTCTACTAGGGTTATGACCATTCTCTAGTGTGTAACCCTTATGGGTGATTAGTTTAGTGTTTGTTTATGATTGAGTGTTGATTATTTAGCTTAGTTTATTCTTCAATTGTAGAATTAATGGTTGCAAACATTATTCATGCCTATTTGACTTAGTCTCTACTTGAGAAAGAGGACCTAGTCTAGGATAACTTAGCTAACAAGGATTTGGCCAATTGAGAGATTGATTAACCCAATTAAATGGTTCAACCTAGAAATAGTAATAACCCGACTTGAGCTCTTATCAACTGTTTTGGGTGATACCCCATTTGGTCTTGAGAAAGCCAAATTGGGCAAAACCACTCTCTGACCGAGAGGTATTGAGTGGATAATTTAGAGTTGAGAGCTATAATACACCCCAATCAACACAACACGCATTAAATTCTGTATCCCATTAGGCAAACACCTAGGTCATGGCCACAGCCCTAGGCTTTTTATCCATTTGTAAAAACTGTAAAAATAATTATCTCTAGTCTCCGTTCTTTATTTTGCAATCATTAGAGTAACATTAGAAATAAAAAATTAAATGATTGTTGTTGAAGTGCAATCTAGATAATACAATTGCTCATTTGAAATATATACCCCTAATTCTCATCTTAGCTCCCTGTAGTTTCGAACCCGACTCTTAGTCGGGTTTCTATTATTGCATATGACGGTTTCATATCTCTTTTGAGGTGTGCTACGTGATCAATTTTTGGCGCCGTTGTCGGGGGTGTTAAAAACGTTGTTAGCTATATATTTGGGTGTGTTTCTGGAGTATCTTCTTTTCCTTCCGTGCTACTAACTTGTTTGAAAAATCGTAGGTACAACCATGGCAAACAATGAGCTCAAAAATATTGCTTTGTGGGATGTGGACGTCGAGGATAACCAAACTGATGAGGTTCCTCTTGAATCTCAAGCCAATGGAAGAGGCTGAGTGCCTAATGACAATGTCCCTGTTCCACCCCCACCTCCACCACGAGTGGCTCCACACCGGGTGTTACCCAATGAAGGATATGCTCGTACAATAGTTACTCCCCGTATTAGGACGGGCAACTTTCAGATCACCAATGTGATGCTCACTTTGCTAGAGCAACGAGGTTTCTTCATCGGTGCTCCAAGTCAAAATGCATACAAACATTTGAAGGGGTTTGTGGACACCTGTTGGGGGAGCAAACAAACAAATGTCTCCGTGGATGCATTGAGGCTGAGGCTTTTTCCCTTCTCTCTAGGGAAAATTATTAGATTGGTTGGAACGCTTACCGAACCATTCCATTCACATTTGGGATGAGTTGGCAGAAAAGTTTATTTTTAAGTTCTTCTCTCCGGGACACGATAACTATGGATTTTAACCTATTATGTGCTCACTTTTGCTTAGGTTTTGGGTCGAAAATGCGTAAAGGTATTCCTGAAAATTGACTTAGTGTGCTTGCTTGCAGGTTTTGGTCAAAATGAGGCAAAGAAGCCAAAAACAACTCATGAAGGAATTAAAATTGCACAAATCCAAAGCTGGGAACTGGAGCGTGGAGAGCGGACAAAATACGCGGTTGCGTAAGGACCACCACTGAGGCGTCCACAAATATGCGGCCGCGAAAGTAAAGTTCAGAGAGGCTAATTTGAGCATAAGTTCTACCGCTGACGGCGATGGAAAAGCGCGGCCGCGGTGGTATTTTCGCTGAGAGCGGTGATTGAAGTTCAGAGACCGTGCAAGTCATGCTTAATAGAAGAACGTGGTCCGCGTCCAAATTATGCGGCCGCAATGTAAGCACACGCGGACGCGGATGAAATTACGCTGTCCGTGAAACCAAGTCCAACCCAAGCCCAGAATTGAAGAAACGCGGACCGCGCTCGCTATTGCGCGGCCGCGAGAGCTCAAGCGCGGACGCGATCGGAATTACGCCTCCGCGAAACTTCTGCAAAGGCATTTTTGTCCAAGCATTTTAGCCTAGTATAAATAGATCTTTTTCACATTTTTAGGGTATGTAATATTTTGCTGAGCACGTGAACGACTGGTTTTTACCTTTTTGAATATTATGGCTTATACTTCATCTTCATCTTTGATTTCTACTATTATTATGAGTAGTTAAACCCCATAGCTAGGGTTGTGACCCAACCCTAGTGTGGGTATTTAATGGGTCATGAATTTTAGGGCTTAATTATTTATCGGTTAGTGATGTTTAGCTTAATTCATGCTTTAATTGTAGAATTGGTGGTTGCAAACACTGATTCGTGCCTTGATGGCTTAGACTCTTCTTGAGAAAGAGGGACTAAGTCTAGGAAAATTAGGCTAACAATGAATTGTGGTACATTCAAGAGATTGATAGCCCCAATTAAAGGGTTAAATCTAGAGATAGTAATACCCAACTTGAGCCAATATCATTTGTTATGCATGAACACCCATTTGGACATGAGAAAGTCAAATCGGACAAAGTCACTCAAACTACCGAGAGGTATAGAGTGAGCACTTATGTGTGATGGTTATATCACGACCCCAATCATAACAAGTTTACCCTGAATTCTCGATACCCGTTAGATATCCACCTAGGCGGAAGTCACTGCCCTATTCCCTTTTAATCCTTGAAAATAACCAACAAAAATAGTGTACTTAGCCTATTCTAGCATATTGTAGTATAGCATTAGAATTATAATCAATCATGACCATGTTTGGAGGTGTAATTTGGAACAACACGCACATCTAGATTAGTTAGATACCTAACTCCAAATCAATTAACTCCTTGCGGAAATCGATCCCGACCTTTGTCGGGTAAAACTGCATCGACCATCTTTGCCACTCGATAGTGGTACAGGCTTGGAACTGATCAGGACATATGGCTACACTTCTGGATGAGATTTTGGCATTCAAGCAAGAGCCAAATGAACCACTACACGAGATATGGGAACGCTATAGACTAATGGTTAAAGAATGTCCCAACAACGATATGACGGAGAATATGATTAAACAAAATTTCTATCGTGAGATTAACACAACCAACCAATTTGTAGTGAATCAACTTGTTGGTGGGAACTTCATGACTACGCCTTATGCGGAGGCGTGTGAGATCTTGGATGAAATTGCGGAAACATCATCGGCATGGCAATCCCGGGCTAATGTTCCACAAGGTGATCCGAACGTGATCCGCCTTCATAAAAGAGTTGCATGACCATGGGCAATCCATTGCCGAATTGACTACCACTATGAATCAATTAGCAAAGGCTCAGCTTCAACAAGTGCAAAATCCTAAGCAAGTCAATGTTATGGAGGGAGTGAACATGATGGTGAACAAAAGAAGGACCAAGGGTCCACAAGTGCAACATCGAGTGGAGAATTGTGTGCAAGAGGATAGTGGGTTTGATCAAGATGATTCTTACAATGAACAAGAAGAGGAGGTGCAATATGTGAACAACTTTCAAGGGCAACGAAACAACTTCCAAGGCCCAAACCAACAACAATGGCGACCTCAAAACAATCAAGGCAAGTGGAATTCTAACAACCAAGAAAATTGGAGTGGAAATAATCAAGGATGGGGGGGGGGGTAACAATCAAGGGGAATGGAACAGTAATTAAGGCAATCGGGGGTCGGGCAAAGGCCCCTGATGTATCAATAATCGAGCAACCTGCCTCATTATCCTTCCCATGGTCCAAGTTCTTCAGATAATGATATGGGGCGTATTGAGAACATGTTCAAGCAAATGATGGAAAATAATGTCTATTCGGATGCTCAACTTGCCTCACACAAAAAATTGATCCGCAACTTAGAAGTTCAAATGGGGCAAATCTCTCAAGCTCTAAATTCTCGTCCTAAGAGAGCACTACCAAGTGACATGGTAGTAAACCCAAAGAGTGGAAACAACACGGGGCAAGCCATGACCGTTACTACAAGAAGTGGAAGAGGTGGGAATGCACCCACCTCAAGTCAAAAGCAACTTGTGGATGATGATCAAGTGGTACAAGAAGAAGAGGTCCCAAACAATGTGGTGCAATCAAATGAGGAAGTTTGGATTGATATTGATGATAGTGTGGAAGAGACTCAAGAGGAGATGAACCCGTCTAGGGATCACATTATTGACATACCGGAGCCGGTAGTGCAAAAGGCTCAGGAACCATTGCCTAAGCCTCCACCTCCATACCTTCAGAGACTTGCCAAACAAAATAGCGAGAATCAATTCAAGAAGTTCATTTAAATGATGAAGAGTCTCTCAATCAATGTGCCATTAGTTGAAGCTTTGGAACAAATGCCCGGTTATGCAAAGTTTATGAAGGATCTTGTGACGAAGAAGCGGTCAATGAATTTCGAAACTGTAAAAGTCACTCATCAAGTGAGTGCAATTGTGCATTCAATAGCTCCTAAGTTAGAGGATCCCGGTGCTTTCAGGATTCCTTGTACAACTGGAAGTACTGAGTTTGCTAAAGCTCTTTGTGAAGTTGGGGCAAGTATCAATTCGATGCCCTATTCGGTTTTCAAGACCTTGGGAATTGGGCAACCAAGGCCCACCTCTATGAGATTGCAAATGGCCGATCATACTATGAAGAGACCTTTGGGAGTGATTGACGATGTCTTGGTTCGTGTTGATAAATCATTCTTCCGGCGGATTTTGTCATTCTAAATTGTGAAGTTGATTATGAGGTGCCAATTATTCTTGGAAGACCATTCCTTACTACGGGGAAGGCTTTTTGTGATGTTGAATCCAGAGAACTTACCTTCCGGGTTGGTGATGAAAAGGTGGTTTTTCATGTGTGTAAGTCCATGCATCAACCAAATAGCAATGAGGTGTGCTCTTTTGTGGACTTGGTGACCGATATTATTGTTGATGATACGAGTGCTATGATCAATGTTGGTGATATGTTAGAGGTCGTCTTGCTTAACGTTGATGATGACGAGATAGATGGCTTCATGGAATGTGTGAACTCTTTGCAAGGGATGGGGTCGTACAATTATGCACCCCGAAAATTATCTTTGGATCTTGAAAATAGGACAACTCCTCTTACAAAGCCCTCTATTGAAGAGCCTCCTACCTTGGAGTTGAAGCCATTGCCTCCACATCTTCGGTATGAATTTCTTGGCCGTTGTTCTTCTTTACCAATTATTCTTTCCTCTTGTTGGACTAACGAGCATGTAGATTCTACATTAACAGTGCTACAAAGAGGAAGAAGGCTATTGGGTGGACATTGACGGATATTCGGGGGATAAGCCCCGCATTTTGCATGAATAAGATGAACTTGGAGGAAGGCACGAAATCATCTATTGAACATCAAAGGAGACTCAATGAGTCTATGCAAGAAGTTATCAAAAAGGAGATTATCAAGTGGTTGGATGCCGAGGTTGTTTACCCCATCTTCGATAGTTCGTGGACTTCTCCGGTTCAATGTGTCGCGATGAAAGGGGGCGTGACGATGGTCACCAATGACAAGAATGAGTTGATTCCACAAGAACGGTGACCCGTTGGAGAGTGCGTATGGACTATCGCAAGCTCAACAAAATCACAAGGAAGGATCATTTTCCACTTCCTTTCTTAGATCAAATGTTTGATACATTGGCTGGCCGTGTTTTCTATTGCTTTCTTGATGGGTATTCGGGCTACAAACAAATCCTTATTTCCCCGGAGGATCAAGAGAAAACAACCTTTATATGTCCCTATGGTACTTTCGCCTTCAAGCGGATGCCATTTGGGTTGTGCAATGCATCAGTTACTTTTCAAAGGTGTATGATTGCTATCTTCACATACATGGTGGAGGACTACCTTGAAGTTTTCGTGGATGACTTCTTGGTGGTTGGAGATTCTTTTGAGGATTGTCTTGCAAATGTAGATAAAGTATTGGAAAGATATGAAGAAACAAATTTGGTACTCAATATGGCTGTAATATGGGCCGTGCTTGGTCCTAAATAGCCTATGTGGGCTTTTTGTAGGAACCAGCCCGGGACCGGGACCGGGACCACAAACTAATGGTCCCGGGCTAAGTGGGCCAGTCCCGGGCCTATGTGGGCCTATGTGGGTCTAAGTGGGCCCAACGGATACTTTCTATTTTTTTTTTAAATTTTATCTAAGGCTATTCCTTGTAAATTATATTTATAGAATTGTGACCTAAATTTTTTAATTCAAATTTAAACACAAAAAATATTGAAAAGAGATATCAATGCGTTATAATTTTATTATAGCATTAACAAAACATGGCAATATCTTTCTTAGTCTTCCTTCCCCACCTCCCCCTCCCCCTCCCATGGAATGAGCACAACAAGGTGCTAATACCACCATAAAAAGAAAAAGAAACTAATCAAGATGTGCCAAAATACAAGTTACATATTAATTTACATGGTATCTCTTACAAATTTCATAAATCTTTCAAGGTTCAGAGGAATTTTCGTTGGTGGTGGCGAAAAAGAAGCTTGTTCATCATCGCTTCCGGGTGAAGCAGCATCCTCTGCAAGTTCAGCTAGCATTTCTTTGTAAGCTTCATCTACCTCTGGTTGTGATTTAGCAAGTCCAAAATTTTTGTGTTCCGAATGGATCCAATCTCTAAAAAGTACTGAATTTCCAAGCTCTCCCTCATAGACGCTCTATAATCACCGAGTTGAAGTCTTGCTTGATTGAAAGCGCTCTTCGATGCCAATGTTGAAGCTTGAATAGTTAAAATGTCTCGGGCCATCCTTGAAAGAATCGGAAAGTATTTTTCTTTGTCCTTCCACCATTCCAAAATATTAAAGGAGCCGTCGAGATTCACTTCCTCAATTCCCTGTGACAAATACACTTCAAGCTCATTTAGTTGTGAAAAATTACTACTACTAGAACCTTGAGAACCCCTGAACCCGGCCCAAGCAGTAAGTGCTCCTACTCCCGCAGTTTTTTCAGATGATTGAGAACTAGAAGAAGAAGGAGTTGGAAAATTTGGTCTTGCATGATCTAATGCAATTTGATAAGCACTATAAATAGTTTGAGCATTTATTTTAATTGAGGCTTGTGCTTCCGGAAGTTTAGACAACTCCTCATCTTCAAGTGCTAAACCATTATAGACAATTTCATACCAAAATTGAGGACCTCCTAATTTCATAGTAGGATTTAACAAGGCATCAACACCATAAATAGGGGGAATAGAGAAAAAATATTTTTTAAAACTTTTTTCTCATAGAATCAATAGCTTGTTCATAAATTTCTCCACCCTCTGAAAAATTAACAAACAAATTTGCACTGCAATATAAACTAAACAGTTAGAAATAGTAGGATAATATTGCCCAGAAAATTCATTTGTAGCAATATGATATTTTTCTAAAAAATCTACAAGCATTTTAACATTAGCACAATCCGCATTTGTAAGGTGCTCATCATCATCACTTACATGAGCATTAAACGTTGAGTTTATGGGGTTTCTATATTCATATGCAACAACTAAACTTTCATACATGTAATTCCATCTAGTTGGACAAGTTTTAGGAACCTTTCTTTCTCTTAGGCCAAATTCATCGCATCTTTTAAAATATTCTCTAAGTCTACTTCTACGGTTTGAATAAAAAAGCCAGTTAAGAGCCATTTTAACCTTTTCAATTTCAACATTTAAAATTCTCATACCATCACCCACAATTAAATGGTAAATATGACAAATACATCTAACATGAAAAATGTTACTAAATGCAGGATTTAGTGTAGTGGTAAGCAAGACTACAACACTAGTGTTACTAGTGGCATTATCCATTGAATTGATATTATTTTATCACTAATGCAAAAATATCTACAAATATCCGTAACCGTGCTAGAAATAAACTGCTATGTGTGACGTGAATTAATTATTCTATAAGCAATAATGCACTTTTGCATTATCCAATCCTCATCAATCCAATGGCTGGTAATAGTAAGATAATCACATTCATTACCACTTCTACCAATATCAGTAGTAATAGCAACACGGCAATTTATATGAGTAAATAAATAGCGCAAATATTGTTCATATTCATGTTTATATTTATAAATATCGCTCTTTACGGTTGTATGAGGCCATCCTTTATAAGTCGGATTAAAAACTTTTCTAATATAATGCACAAAGTAAGTGTTAGAAGGAAAACTATAGGGTAAGCACATACCAGTAACCATTTTTGCCAATTCTTCCCAATCTTTTCTTGGATCATAACATAAAATACCACCGGTAACAGTGTTAATTCCGGTTGAAATTAATTTGACCCGGTACTAAGGTTAGCCTGACTAGGTACACTTGTCCCATGAGCCAAACTTTCATACAAAGATATTTAACTTTATCTTGAGGGTGTAGCAATATGTGTCTCCTCAAACTTCCCCTCCTCCCCCCCCTCCCCCGACCTCCAATACATCTAAAAGATAACTCTTTTCCACAAGTTTTACACTTAGCCCTATTTTTTCTCTTAGTTGAGTAAAAAATGGCCAAACAAGAGATGTTTCGCTTCGTTTAGAAGGATGTCTAGAAAAACTAGGGGTAGTAACAGGAGGGTCAGACGGGGCATCATTTGAATTATTATTAGTTGAGTTAACTTCAGCAACAAGACTAGTGGGTGTATCGTCATCCGGTTGAATTTTATCAAAATCTATTTCTTCATCATCATTTTCATCAATAGTTGGATTACCATAAAGAGCATTCATATATTCATGGTTTAATTGTTCACTAGCTCCAACATTATGCAAATATTGAATCTTAGTAAATTGTAATAAAGTATTATCATTATCAAGAATAGCAACAGGTGTAGGATGGGTATGGGGTTTGAGTAGGGGAGCCCGGAGAATTGGAGGAGGAATAGATTGGCCACTAGATTCACCACTCTTGGATTTTTTCTTATTTTTACTAAACATTTTTCGGACGAAAAATCCATCTTAATTAATCAAACAACACAAAGTAAATAAAACAAACAAAACTATACTATTAAAACTTAAGAGTTGGAACGAGTTTACCGAATTTGACGAACAACTTGTTGAAAATTAATCATCGTTGAAGACTTCAATTCACCAACTTCATAATTTTTCACAAAATTACAACAATAAAGTAAGCAATTATAGAAAAAAATTAGAGAGATATTGAGAGAGATTGATGATTTTCTAAGAAAAATAAAAGAGTGAGGAGGTATTTATAGTTGAAAATAGAGAAAAAGTGTAATTATAAAAAGTTTGGGGTTAAAACAAAGTTGGGGGGGGGGGGGTAAATGGCTATTTTGTATATAGCCAACAACTATTTTGGCAGCCCAAACGCCTACTTTTTAAATGCTACTATTTAGGCCTGTATAGGACCGGTTAGGACCGATTGAACCAGCCCACTTCCCAGCCGGTCTCGATCCCAAACGACCCCAGTCTCGCGGGCCTAATGCATAAGATCGGCCCACTACCTAGCCTACCTCCCCACGATCCCGGTCCTATCCGGTTAGAACCATTTAGGCCCACCGCCCATATGGGCTTGCGGTCCTGGGCCGGACCCGATCCTAACCGGCCCACATGCCACCCTTAGTACTCAATTGGGAGAAGTGTCATTTCATGGTCGAGGAAGGCATTGTCCTTGGCCACAAAATCTTAAAGAATAGAATTGAAGTTGAAAGGCAAATATTGAGGTAATTTCTAAACTTCCACCTCCAACTTCGGTGAAGGGAGTGCGGAGTTTCTTAGGCCACGTGGGGCTTTACCGGTGTGTCATCAAAGATTTCTCTAAGGTGGTGAACCCGTTATGCGAGCTTCTTTAGAAAGATACTAAGTTTTACTTCAATGATGAATGCATGAGAGCTTTTGAATTGTTAAAGTTCAAGTTGACAACTACTCCCATCATCACCGCTCCAAATTGGAGTGTCCCTTTTGAACTCATGTGTGATGCAAGTGACATAGCTATTGGGGCTATTTTGGGGCAACGTATCAACAAGATTTTTCACCCGGTCTACTATGCTAGTAAGACCATGAATAGTGCCCAAGTAAACTACACCATTACGGAGAAAGAGCTCCTTGCCATTGTGTTTGCAGTTGAGAAGTTCCTCCCGTACTTGATGGGCGCAAAGGTCATTGTCCACACGGATCATGCGGCACTTTGTTATCTTATGAGTAAGAAAGATTCCAAGGCTTGGTTGATGAGATAAGTGCTTTTTTAACAAGAGTTTGATATTGACATCCAAGATAGAAAAGGGAGTGAAAACCGAGTGGTGGACCACTTGTCTCGTTTGGAGGAGGAGGGGAGGTTGCATGATGGCCTTGAAGTCAATAACTCCTTTCTCGATGAGAAACTCTTGGCTATTTCAATGAAAGAGGTGCCATGGTTCGCGGATCTAGCAAATTCCTTGTGTGTGGAATCATCCCGGATGAGCTCTTTTCAAACCAAAGTAAGAAGCTCAAACGGAATTGTCAAAATTATTATTGGGATGAACCATACCTCTTTCGAATTTGTACGGATGGGGTGACCAGAAGATGTGTACTGGAAGAAGAGCAAGGTGAAATTCTTGGGGCTTGTCATTCTTCGTCATATGGTGGTCATCATGGTGGAGCAAGAACGGCGGCCAAAGTGCTAAGTTGCAGTTTCTATTGTCCCACTCTTTGCAAGGATACTAGTGAGCTAGTGAAAAGATGTGATGAATGTCAATGGACCGGTGGAATCTCAAAAAAATGAAATGCCTCTCACTACCATTTTGGAGATTGATATTTTTGATGTGCGGGGTATTGAATTCATAGGTCCTTTTGTGAGTTCTTGTGAAAACACCTACATCTTGGTCGCGGTTGATTATGTGTCCAAATGGGTTGAGGCCGTTGCTCTACCCAACAATGAGGCGAGAAGTGTGATGGCGTTCTTGAAGAAGAATATATTCACAAGGTTTGGTACTCCGCGGGTTATTATAAGCGATGGGGGGTCACATTTTTGCAACAAAGCTTTCGACACTTCACTTAGCAAGTATGCTGTTACTCATAAGGTCACAAGTCCCTATCATCCACAAGCTAGCGGCCAAATGGAAGTCTCCAATCGGGAGATAAAGAGTATTTTGTCCAAAACAATGAATGCTAATCGGACAGATTGGTCCAAGAAGTTGATGATTCATTATGGGCTTATCGGACGGCTACAAAACACCTATCGGAATGTCTCCATACCGGTTGGTGTTCAGAAAAGCTTGTTATCTTTTAGTGGAACTTGAGCACAAGGCCATGTGGGATCTAAAGAAGTTAAATCTTGATTGGGATGAAGCCGCTAACTTGAGGGTTGCACATCTGAAAGAATTGGATGAGTTCTGGTACCATGCTTATGCAAGTTCGTCCTTGTACAAAGAAAAGATGAAATATCTTCATGACAAATAAATTTTGAACAAAGAGTTCAAGGTGGGCGATCTTGTGTTGCTGTTGAACTCAAGGTTGAGGATGTTTCCTAGGAAATTAAACTCTAAATGGAGTGGTCCTTTTGTTGTGACAACTTGTGGTGCGTTAGACTTGAAGAACAAAAAAAATAAAGTATTCCGAGTCAATGGACACCGGGTGAAGCACTATTTGGGAAAAGTTAGAGATAGCCATGTCGTGACGGTCATTCATTTCAATTGATGGTATTCTCCATCGTGCCGCGACGTTAAATCAGGCGCTTCTTGGGAGGCAACCCATGTTTCTTTTCCTTTTTTTTATTTTTTAGTGAGGTGTTATTTTTGTGCTAACTCAATTTGAAGTGTGTTACAGGGATGAGTGTGACTTACAGGAATTGTGGACATAAATCTAGCTAAGTGATGCAAGAATTGGGGACCGCATATTTATAGTTTCTGCAGTGAAAGTGCACCGCATAATTATCTTGCGGACCGCACAAATGAAGGGTTGAAATTTAATGCTATCTGAAGTTAGTCCGTCAGAGAATTGGTCAATTTGCGACCGCAGAGGAATTCAGCGGCCGCAACAAAAATTTGCGATCGCACACAAAATTGTGCGGACCGCAGCTGAAGAACCAGATATGCAGCCCCAGGTAACAGAGTGGGGACTGCACATGAAAATGTGTGGCTGCACCCGACCCTCCCCCTCTTTTCTGAATCATTAGTATAAATACAAGGGCAGGGGCAAGGGCTACAGTTTTCCCTCTCTGAGCACAAAACTTGCACTATATTGAAATTTCTTGGTGAATCATCTGCCCACACGCCCAACAATTGTGATAACTCATTCCTTACACTCATTCACATATGGTATGCTTATATTCATTGTTAAAATTTTGTATTTTTAGTTTAATTTATAGCTTTTTAATTATTTTTAAGACATTTGTCAGTAAAACTCAATTGTATACTCATATGGGGGTAAATCTATAGTGATTTAACTAATACATGCTCTAATACATGCTCATTTTGGGACTGGGTCAACGTATTTTATGCCTTTATGTTGTTACCATGTCAAAATTTTTACAAAAATTACAAAACCTAAATAGAAATACTGGATTGTTCGTAGTTTTTTGAATTCTACGGCCGCACCTGAAATTGTACGGTCCGCAGAAGTTGATTCTAGGGCAACATTAGTGAGGAAGGGGTCTGCGTCCACAAGGTAAAATGTGCGGACTGTAGAATTCCCATTGCGGCTGCAGAATAGCTCCTTTACTGTCATCAGAGAGTCTACAAAATTGTGACTCAAATTTGTGGCCGCAAGGTAAAATATGCGGATCGAAGAAATCATGTTACCGCCGCACATTAGCCAATTCTCTGTCATCAGAGAGGTTGCATATTTTGGGTTTCTAAGTTGCGGGCACAAGTGAAATTGTGCGTACCCCACTTCACTCTTTGCGGCCACAAGACAAAATTGTGCTATCCGCAAGGCTTCATCTGCGGCCGCAAGAAAATTATGCGGGTCGCAGATCCTTATCCTGCAAGCATGATTAAACTGTGACCCCCACTGTGTTCTTGGTGTATACTTGCATAGCTCCTTGTTTAGTTGAACATTTAATTACAACTAACAATCGCTTCTGCTTGATACAGATAATGGTTCGATCTAGAGGTAGAGGCGACATTTCTAAAGGGAGGGGTGAACCTTTTAGGGGTCGAGACAAGAGTGCCTTACCCCTCGGCCAACAAAGTACAATAATAAAAAAGCTACAATCGGTAGATGGAGAGGTGCAGATCTCTCCGAGACGAGCTCTTATGTCTCGTTTAGGGAAGCATCAGAGGCAACTCAGCCTTTATTCAAGAGCAACCGATTGTACAATCGAGGCTGTCAGGGAGATATCAACTCAGGGACGAGTCGTCCACATCTCATAGCACTTCTGAGGGTTCGGAAAGTGCTAGTCAGGCTTTTGATCCATCCACTACACCTGTCCCTAAGGCACAAGATACTTTAGTTTAGGACATCCCCGATGATGGTAGAGGGGGAGATGCTACAGCTGTCGGCCTTGAAAGGTCAAAGAAGAAAGAAGTCTGGGAGGACCGTTTTGTCAGCCTGTCCCCCTTCACCAGCTTTCGTACTTGGTGGCCAGTAAGCTCGCTTACTATTGATGTGACGACCCGACCCGTCGTCACGTGAGTTACCGCCCCATTTTCCCCATGTTATGCTTCCTTAAGTTTCATTATCAGTATTTGATATGTTAGAGTTGGTTTGGAATGGTTTTGATAAGAAATGAGACACTTAGTCTCTTTTAAGAAGGCTTAAGTTGGAAAAGTCAACCGGATGTTGACTTTTTTGTTAGAGGGCTCGGATTTGAATTCCGATGATTTGGTTAGCTTCGGGGGATGATTTGTGACTTAGGAGTGCGATCGGAATTGATTTTAGAGGTTCGGTGTATAATTAGGCTTGAATTGGCGAAGTTAGTATTTTGGCGAATTCCGGTTGGTAGGTGAGATTTTGATCCGGGGGTCGGAATGAGATTCCGAGAGTTGCTGTAGCTTCGATAGGTGATTTTGGATGTGTGTGCAAAATTTCAGGTCATTCGGAGGTGTTTTGGTTGGGTTTCTGATCGAATGCGTGTTTCGGAAGTTTTAGAAGAACTTAGGCTTGAATTCGATGAGAAATGATGGTTTTAGTGTTGGTTGAGGTGTTTTAATGATTGGAGCAAGTTTGAAGGTATTGGATCATGTTTGTATTTTTGGTTGAGGTCCCGAGGGCCTCGGGGTGATTTCGGATGGCTAACGGGAAGTTTTGAACTTAGGAGATTGCAGAACCTGTGCTGCTTCTGGTATTTTCGCTCCTGCGGAAATGGGACCGCAGAAGCGGTACCGCAGAAGCGAGTCAAGAACCGCAGAAGCGACAGGCATCGCAGGTGCGGAGATGCTGACAGCATCTGCGGAGTCGCGGATGCGACAGTAGGACCGCAGATGAGGAATTTTGGAAGGCTAAAGGAACCGCACCTGCGTAAAAGGAATCGCAGATGCGAGACCGCAGAAGCAGTCTAGTAACCGCAGAAGCGGTCTTGTCCGCAGAAGCGGCTCCCCATCGCAAAAGCATAAGTCGCAAATGCGTCTATGTAGCCGCAGATGCGGAAATAACTGGTCAGAAAGGGTTTTAATTCCCTTCGCGAAATATTTACAAAACACATATTTTGACTTCGGACTTGGGGTGTTCTTGAGCGATTTTGAAGAGGAAATTCAAGGACTTCGATCAGGTAAGCATTCTTGGACTTAGAACACAATTTTATCATGCAAATACATGAAATTTCACTGAAAACTCAAGGAATTAAGGTCAAAAATGGTTGTTTAGGGGTTGAAACCTAAGAGAACAAAAATGGGAATTTGAGGGGTCATTTGGACTCTGATTTTGGTGTTCTTTATATGCATGGACTCGTGGCGAGATAAGGAATCCGGTGATGTGAATTTTATAATTTTTCGAGAAGTGGGCCCGGGGCTCGGGTTTTGCCAACTTTGTGATTTTCGATGTTTTTCGAGTCTTTTCGATTGGGTTATATTCCCTTGGCATATTGTAACGTATTCGTTGTGGTTTTGGTCAGATTCGACGCGCGAAGAGGTGAATTCGAAAGGCAAGGGCATAGCAAGCTAGGACTTTGGCCGGCTTGAGGTTAGTAATAAATGTAAATGCTGTGTTGAGGGTTTGAAACCCCGAATTTGCACATCGTAGTGCTATGTGAGGTGACTTGCACGCCGNATGAGAAATGATGGTTTTAGTGTTGTTTGAGGTGTTTTAATGATTGGAGCAAGTTTGAATAAGGTATTGGATCATGCTTGTATTTTTGGTTGAGGTCCCGAGGGCCTCGGGGTGATTTCGGATGGCTAACGGGAAGTTTTGAACTTAAGAGATTGCAGAACCTGTGCTGCTTCTGGTATTTTCGCTTCTGCGGAATTGGGACCGCAGAAGCGGTACCGCAGAAGTGAGAGGAGAGATGCAGAAGCGGCAGGGACCGCAGGTGCAGAATTGGTGACCGCATCTGCGGAGTCGCAGATGCGACAGGAGGACCGCAGATGCGGTATTTGAGCTCTTATGGGGATCCGCAGATACGTTATTATGTCCGCAGAAGCGGGAGGCGCAGGAGCGGATATTGAACCGCAGAAGCGGATATGTCCGCAGAAGCGGTGCATTGACCGCAAAAGCGGGAGCCGCAGATGCGGCCATGGAGCCGCAGATGCGGAAATAACTGGTCAGAATAGTTTTATTTCCCGTCGCGAATTTTTGAAATGGTTTCATATTTTCACTTCGGACTTGGAGAATTTGGGCGAGTTGGAGGAGAGGAATCAAGGGACTTCATTGAGGTAAGAATTTCTAAACCAAAAACACGATTTTATGGTGCAAACACATGAAATTAGACTGAAAACTCAAGGATTTAAGGTCAAAAATAGTGGTTTAGGGCTTGAAACCTAAGAGAACAAAAATGGAAATTTGAGGGGTCATTTGGACTCCGATTTTGGTGTTCTTTATATGTATAGACTCGCGGCGAGATAAAGGAATCCGGTGATGTAAAATTTATAATTTTTCGAGAAGTGGGTCCGGGGCTCGGGTTTTGCCAACTTTGTGATTTTCGATGTTTTTCGAGCCTTTTCGATTGGGTTATATTCCCTTGGCATATTGTGACGTATTCGTTGTGGTTTTGGTCAGATTCGACGCGCGAAGAGGTGAATTCGAAAGGCAAGGGCATAGCAAGCTAGGACTTTGGCCGGCTTGAGGTTAGTAATAAATGTAAATGCTGTGTTGAAGGTTTGAAACCCCGAATTTTGCACATCGTAGTGCTATGTGAGGTGACTTGCACGCCGGATAACGGGCGTGGGGTAGAGCACCATCAGGGACTGTGACTTGGTCCGTCCCGCTTAATAAAATTGGTACCTATTTGATTGTTGATTTGTAATATCCTTATAAAAATGGATTAACTGTCATAATTGGGCTTCGTGCCAACTACTTGAATCCTTCAGAGATTATTTTAATGGTTTCTTACCATATTTATAAATATCAAACTCAGTCCTGGTATTTAATACGATGTTTGAAACCTCAGCCATTTTCTTAAATTAGAAATTAAGTTAATATTTTTAAATGAATTTGGGCTGAATATTTTTATACTATTGTGTGATTTTTGGACTGAGTATGGGATCGGGCTGCACGCTGCAGCAGTATTATAATGATATTGATATGAGGCCAAGGGCCTGTTTGATGCCACGAGATGGCTTATTATTGCGCTTGGGCCGTAAGGGGCCCCTCCCGGGGTCTGCACACCCCCAGTGAGCGCCGTCGACGTTAAATAAATGGAGCGGGCTGCACGGCCGCAGCGGGGTACTGGAGGTACCAGTTTATGTGTTGCATTGCATACTTGATTGCCATTTATTTATTTATCTGCTGTGATATTCTATAATTATTTTTCATTAGTTTATTGAGTTGATATTATTTAGATTGAGCTGCTGTAATTATAGCTTACTTTGTGCCTGTCCAGGATTTCTTACTCTCATCCCTTATTTATGTTTATTACTTTCTGGGTTGGAAGTACTCACAATATCCCTGCACCTTGTGTGCAGATTCAGGTACACCACAGGGTGAGTGAGGACTTGTTTAGCGGAGCAGCACTTATCCGGGAGTATCGAGGTCGCTGCATGGCGTTTGCAGCCTTGATCTCTCCCATCCATTTTATCCTTTTATTCGTATATTTTTCTTTCCTAGACAGACTTGTGATAGGTGAATATTCTGATTTTAGAGGCTCATGTTCGTGACACCAGATCTGTGGACTATTTAGTATTTTATCTTGGGATTTTTGAATGTTAGAAATTATTTCAGAGGTTCCGCATTTAAATTGCTTGTTTTTACTCTTGAATATTCATTTATCCACCTAGGTTATTTGGTCAAGGTTGTGTAAATGGTCGGGCTTGCCTAGCAGTGTGTTGGGCGCCATCACGACCGGGGTTGGGGTCGTGACAAGTTGGTATCAGAGCCTAGGTTACTTGGTCTCGCGAATCATGAGCCGGTTTAGTAGAGTCTCGCGGATCGGTACGGAGACGTCTGTATTTATCCTCGAGAGGCTGCAGAACCTTTAGGAAATACTGCATATTCTTGAAACCCTTGTCGTGCGATTTTGTTGAACTGTGAACTAAATCTTGTTATTCTATTCTCTCACAGATGGTGAGAACACGAGCTACCGAGCGTGACGGACGACCACCAGTGCCACCTACTGAGGCCGCCAGAGGCCGTGGGCGCGGTCGTGGTCGTGGCAGGAGTAGAGTAGCCGGGACAGTACCAGCTAATCCTATGATTGCCCCAGTTCAGGATCAGGCTCCAGCGGTGGAGACTCCAGCAGCACCTGCTCAGGCACCAGCTGTGCCTATTGTGATNTTCGAGCCTTTTCGATTGGGTTATATTCCCTTGGCATATTGTGACGTATTCGTTGTGGTTTTGGTCAGATTCGACGCGCGAAGAGGTGAATTCGAAAGGCAAGGGCATAGCAAGCTAGGACTTTGGCCGTCTTGAGGTTAGTAATAAATGTAAATGCTGTGTTGAAGGTTTGAAGCCCCAAATTTTGCACATCGTAGTGCTATATGAGGTGACTTGCACGCCGGATAACGGGCGTGGGGTAGAGCACCGTCAGGGACTGTGACTTGGTCCGTCCCGCTTAATAAAATTGGTACCTATTTGATTGTAGATTTGTAATATCCTTATAAAAATGGATTAATTGTCATAATTGGGCTTCGTGCCAACTACTTGAATCCTTCAGGGATTATTTTAATGGTTTCTTTCCATATTTATAAATATCAAACTCAGTCCTGGTATTTAATACGGTGTTTGAAACCTCAGCCATTTTCTTAAATTAGAAATTAAGTTAATATTTTTAAATGAAGTTTGGGCTGAATATTTTTATACTATTGTGTGATTTTTGGACTGAGTATGGGATCGGGCTGCACGCCATAGCAGTATTATAATGATATTGATATGAGGCCAAGGGCCTGTTTGATGCCACGAGATGGCTTATTATTGCGCTTGGGCCGTAAGGGGCCCCTCTCGGAGTCTGCACACCCCAATGAGCGCCGTCGACGTTAAATAAATGGAGCGCGCTGCACGGCCGCAACGGGGTACTGGAGGTACCAGTTTATGTGTTGCATTGCATACTTGATTGCCATTTACTTATTTATCTGCTGTGATATTCTATATTGTTTTTCATTAGTTTATTGAGTTGATATTATTTAGATTGAGTTGCTGTAATTATAGCTTACTTTGTGCCTGTCCAGGATTTCTTACTCTCAACCCTTATTTATGTTTATTACTTTCTGGGTTGGAAGTACTCACAATACTCCCTGCACCTTGTGTGCAGATTCAGGTACACCACAGGGTGAGTGAGGACTTGTTTAGCGGAGCATCACTTATCCGGGAGTATTGAGGTAGCTGCATGGCGTTCGCAGCCTTGATCTCTCCCATCTATTTTATCCATTTATTCGTATTTTTTTTCTTTCCTAGACAGACTTGTGATAGGTGAATATTCCGATTTTAGAGGCTCAGAGGTTCCGCATTTAAATTGCTTGTTTTTACTTGTGAATATTCATTTATCCACCTAGGTTATTTGTTCAAGGTTGTGTAAATGGTCGGGCTTGCCTAGCAGTGTGTTGGGCGCCATCACGACCGGGGTTGGGGTCGTGACAATTGAGAGGCAGTTTTAGTTGAAATATTTGGAGAGTACAACCCAGCAGTGTTGACACAGTTCAACGAACGCAAGGGGTGGATGTGGTTCACCTAGAGTGTCGTGGATGCCAAAGAGTACCTTCTCTGGGAATTCTACGCCCAGTGTCGCGCATATAAAAAAAGGGACGAAGGTAACCAAAATATGCAACCTCAAAGTGAGATTTGATCAACATACACTTAACACGTACTTGGATTTCGAAGATGTCGAGCCAAAGGAATATTTGGAGAAGTATGAAATGGGAGATGCAGCCCGGCCTTGGTTAGCGGAGATTCTAGAAGAACCTAGGCCACCACCACCATAGATTGCCGCTGGGGTTGCTATCCGCAAGAGCACTCTGAGATTTGAGGCAAATAGGTGGCAAACCTTTGTTTGCAGCAGATTGGACCCACGCTAGAATGAGACTTATCTTTCGATCCCTCGGGCAGTGCTGGTTGCTTCTATCAGGCCGGGTACCCTATCAATGTGGGTGCTGTGATGTCGGCCAACGTCTCAGTGATTGCTCGGCAAGATGACTCATCTTACCCGTATCCGAACACTATTACAGAATATCTCACAGATGCGAGGGTAGAGCCGAGGGATTATGACACACAGGTGAAGCCAAAGAAGCCTTTTTCTTGGTACTCACTGATGGATGCGAACAACTTGAAGAGAAAAGGTCTGCCGTCTACCACCACAGGCCAGTCTGATGATCCAGCCATGGTAGTGGCGAAGACAGTTGATGTTCCATCCACTTCGGTCGAGCCTTCCCCTAGTGCCGCAACTATGCCTCCACCATCATCTTCAGTCCCTTGTGCAGCTCCTGCCACAGCTTCTACTTCGGCTTTGAAGCCGGTGCCCTTGCCTACTGCCCCACTTTCTGCGCTGCGAGTCTCCCTGACATTGGCGAGCCTCAACAACTGGATGCAGACAGCCACTGCAAAGCTGTCTGACTTATCCAGTACTATTACAGCACAGCCTTCTGTTCAGGCACCTCAAATTCCCCGACAGTTAAAGAGACACTGAAGAAGCTCCTAGAGAACTAGAACACTATGATGGCTACTTTGGTACAGCACGGGTCAGTGATCGAAGAGCTGGGAAAAGAAGTAAAGAAAATGATAAAGTCCCAGTCCAGCAAGAAGTCAGTGGACAAGCTCCGGAGACAGGTGACCAAGCTTGCTGCAGCCGAAGATCTCCCCTTTGACATGCTGATTGACCCATACCATTCAGCCCCAGATCCTACAGCATCATCAGCACCGGTGGCACCAGCTGGCCAGTCTGAGGAGCCAGACCTGGCTGCCGACACTGCCGATGCAGTGCATCAGATGTTCACCAACCCATTCATACTCAGAGTTGAGGATGATGAGATTCAATTGGATGAGACTGAGGGCGGTCAGATTGCTGGGGACACAGAGATGTCCAAGGAGCCATGGTGAGTTTTCTTCACTCTATCCCTTCTTTCACTATTATTTTGTTAAATAATGGGGACAATGCTTATTTTAATTTGCAGGTGGATTTTATTGATCATATTTGGTACATTCCGAGACATTTGGCCTGTAATAACTTGATATTATTTTCTCTTTTCTTATTGTGTATATATTCTCTCTCTTTCTCTCATTATATCAGTAGTTTTTGTTTGTTGGCTTCCTTAGTTTTGTTTCTTTATAAGTTCTTTGATTTAGTAGCTTCTTTGTTTGACTTAGTAGCTTTTTCTTTTATGTTTTAGTAGATAATAAGCCTTTGGTTTTCTTAATGCCATGGTTCTTTCCAAAGGTATCTGTTGTGTGAATCGGGTGACTCGTCCCAACGATGGATGGCGTGACAACCTTCTTAAGGGAATGAGTTCGTTTTTGGTGTTTAGGTAATAATAGTAGTAATGAAAAAAAAATTCCTAATTAAGTCATGCTCGAAGAATCAAACATGTAACGACCCGGCCGGTCGTTTAAAAAATTAATGCCCCAATCCCCTATTAACTGCATTCCCCGTGTTTGTTTCTGCTATTGTGAGTTGCCGGGAAGATTTATTTGGTAATTGGGAGAGTTTTGGGGCACTTAGTCCCTAAATGAGAGTATACGTTTTAGAATTTGGACCGTAGTCGGAGCAGTATGAAGACAGCCTCGGAATGGAATTCTGCTGGTTTCGTTAGCTCCGTTGGGTGATTTCGAGTTTAGGAGCGTGTTCAGATTGTGTTTTGGAGGTCCGTAGCTCATTTAGGCTTGAAATGCCGAAAATTAAATTTTTGAAGTTTCCGGTTCGATAGTGATATTCTGATAGCGGGGTCGGAATGGAATTCCGGAAGTTAGAGTAGCTCCGTAGTATTGAATGTGAGGTATGTAAAATTTCAGGTCATTCGGACGAGGTTTGATAGACTTTTTGATCGAAAGCGTAATTCGGAAGTTTTTTGAATTCTTAGGCTTGAATTCGATCATGATTCGATATTTCGATGTTGTTTTAGGTGTTTTAAGGATTGGTATAAGTTTTGCATAGTGGTATATGACTTGTTCGTGCTTTTGGTTGAGGTCTCGGGGGCCTCGGGATGATTTCGGATGGTTGAAGGAGAGTTAGGAATTTGGAGTTGGCAGCTGAAGCTGTTTTTCCTGTCATAACCGCACCTGCATGTGACCGCAGATGCGGCCATGTGAGGGAAGGCCAGTTTTCGTAGGTGCGGTAGTTTGAGCGCACCTGCGTGAGCACAGGTGCAATAGAGGAAGCACAGGTGTGGCCCAAGGGAATTAATGAAATCTCGCAGATGCACACCTAGGACCGCAAGTGCGGGGAAATGTCCGCAGGTGCAGAAGTGCTGGGCCAGAACATATATAAAGGTTCAGTTGCGATTTTTGCCCATTCTTTCACCATTTTCATCCGGATGTTTGAGCATTTGGGAGGTTTTTGAGAGAGGATTCAAGGGATCTTCAAGGAGGTAAGATTTTTGGAACCTAAACTCGTTATTATGGTAAATTTTATCAATTTTAGCATGAAATTTGAAGGAAATCAGTGGTAAATTAGGGGTTAGGGCTTGGTTAATTGGAGAGCTTTGAGTGTTGATTTGAGGAACCATTTGAGGTTTGATTTTGGTAATTTGATATGGTTAGACTCGTGAGAGTTTGGAGATTTTGAAAATGTAAATTTTACCCCATTCCGAGACGTGGGCCCGGAGGGCGTTTTGGTGATTTTACCTAATTTTGCGTATTAGCTTAGAGTTTATTTGTAGAATCTGTTACTTGAAGTGTTATTTACATAATGCAATTGAATTGAATAGATTTGGGCCATTTGGAGTCGAGTACTCGTGGCAAGAACGTAGTTTCGGGTTGATTTTGAGCCGGTTCGAGGTAAGTGGCTTGTCTAACCTTGTGTGGGGGAACTCCCCCCTTAGGATTTGGTTTGTTGATAATTGAAATGCCTTGTACGTGAGGTGACGAGTGCGTACTTGTGCTAATTGTTGAGAATCCGTTTTCTTTAAGTAACTATAAATGTGATTTCCTTTTTCTTGTTCATACCTTGTGTAATCTAAGCCTACTATTAGCTTAGGGAAGCATGTCTAATTGTCTTAATTGTCTTATTTGCTCAAACTACCTTATTTGGATTATGTGTGGCATGCTAGGTTAGAAATACCTATTTTTACCTTGGTATGAAATTAGAACTGAATTGAGTATTCTTCGTGTTGCTGTTGTGTGTTTACTTTGTGACTACGGGACGGTATCCCAGGAGATCCCATGCTTGTTTACTTTAGCACTACGGATTCGTATTCCGGGAGATCCCCCCTGCACCTGTATTGATTTGGAGTGTAGTGCGGGATACCGAGAGATCCCCAGCACGTATATTGAGGATACTAAGAGATCCTTGGGATACCGAGATCCCCAGCATATATATTGAGGATACTAAGAGATCCTCGGGATACTGAGAGATCCCCAGTACACATATTGAGGATACTAAGAGATCCTCGGGATACTGAGAGATCCCCCGGATGTTATCTCTGCGTTGAGCTGTATTTATTTCCGTGATTTCTATGTCTCTGTTAAAGTTGTTGTTGTTCTTTTATCCTGTGTTACTTTTTTTACTGTTGCACTTAAGTATACCGTCTTATTCTACACTGTTATATCTTGTATTTCCCTTAACCTCAGTAGGTCCCTGACCTTCCTCGTCACTACCTAGGCTTGGCACTTACTGAGTACCGCTGTGGTGTACTCATGCCCTTCCTGCGCATGTTTTTCATGTGCAGATCCAGGTACTCCCACTCAGACTTATCACGCTTGAGGCGAGGCATTTTGTAGAGACTCTGAGGTATATCTACCCCGTCCACAGACCGAAGAGTCCCTTTCTATTCTCAGTACTAGTATAGTCCCTTTCTGTATTTTCCCTTGTTGGTAGACATTCTGGAGTTAGAGCTTATTATGTAATCTTTTAGCTTGTGATTCATGGGGTTCCGGATTTTGGGAGTGTTAGATTGAGATTCTTGTACTGTTATATGCCAGGCGGCATCTTAAACACTGTTTTGTTATCTCGGTTTTTAATTACTTTCTTCCACAATTGTTCCTTTTTTCCCGCATTTGTTAGGCTTACCTAGTCGTAGAGGCTAGGTGCAGTCACGATAGTTGATGGAGGGTGAACTGGGGTCGTGACAAGGTTGTATCAGAGCTCTAGGTTCATAGGAGTCATGAATCACAAGCTGGTTTATTAGAGTCTCGTAGATCGGTACGGAGACGTCTTTACTTATCTACGAGAGGCTATTTTATTGTTAGGAAAGTTCCACTTCATTTGATTTCCTTGTCGTGCGAGATTTTTTATATCACAATTCTAAACTTCTGCCTTCTACAGATGGTGAGGACACGTGCTACCCGAGACGATCAGGCACCCGCGCTCCCTACTGGAGCCGTCAGAGGCCAGGCCCGGGGTAGAGGTCGAGGATGCACACGTGGTGCAACCACAGCACCCACGCAAGCTGCCACCGAGGTGCCACCAACAGTCCCAGCCGGAGTCCAGATACCTGATACGTCTGCCACTACTACTCCAGCACTCTAGGAGACTCTGGCGCAGTTTATGACTATGTACACTACTCTAGCTCAGGTAGGGTTGCCTCCCCATTATGCTATTCTTGATTGTCACGCAAAAACCGTGACGCTGACTATGCCAGGTGTACCGCGAGTAGAGTGGAGTGGTACTTTAGATCATACTTCCAGCAGAGTTATTTCATTCCTTAAGGCTCGACGTATGGTTGAGAAGGGGTGTGACGCGTATGTAGCTTATGTGAGAGATGTCTGTATTGATACCCCTACAGTTGATTTAGTCCCAGTAGTACAGGATTTCTCTGATGTGTTTCCAGCTGACCTTCCGGGCATGCCGCCCGATAGAGATATTGATTTTGTCATTGATCTGTTGCCGGGCACTCAGCCCATTTCTGTTCCTCCGTACTGTATGGCTCCTCCTGAGTTGAAGAGCAGTTACAGGAATTGCTGGATAAGGGTTTCATTCGGCCCAGTGTATCACCTTGGGGTGCTCCTGTCTTATTTGTGAAAAAGAAGGATGGTTTTATGCGTATGTGTATTGATTATCGCCAGTTGAACAAGGTTACAATGAAGAACCGTTATCTTTTGCCCCATATTGATGACATGTTTGATCAATTACAGGGTGCTTGTGTGTTTTCTAAGATTGACTTGACTTACGTTCAAGTTATCATCAGTTGAAGATTCGGGAGACAGATATCCCGAAGACTGCCTTCAGGACTCGGTATGGTCATTACGAGTTCCTTCTTATGTCATTTGGGCTGACCAATGCCCCAGCAGCCTTCATGCATTTGATGCACAGTGTATTCCGACCATATATTGATTCCTTCGTCATTGTTTTTACTGACGACATTCTGGTATATTCCCGGAGTCGGGAAGATCATGAGCAGCACCTGAGGACAGTGCTCCAGACTTTGAGAGAGAAGAAACTATATGCTAAGTTCTCGAAATGTGAGTTTTGGTTGGGTTCCGTGGCATTCTTGGGTCACATGGTTTCTAGTGAGGGTATTCAGGTGGATCTGAAGAAAGTGGAGGCAGTGCAGAGTTGGCCCAGACCATCCTCAGCTACAAAGATCCGCAGTTTCCTTGGCTTGGCGGGTTATTACCGTCGATTTGTTAAGGGGTTTTCATCTATTGCAGCACCTATGACCAGGCTGACCCAGAAGGGTGCTCCGTTCCAGTGGACAGAAGAGTGTGAGGAGAGCTTTCAGAAGCTCAAGACAGCTTTGACTACAGCCCCAATTTGATATTGCCTACCGGTTCGGGGTCTTATACTATTTATTATGATGCCTCGAGGATTGGCCTTGGAGCGGTATTGATGCAGGACGGTAGGGTGATTACCTACGCGTCCAAACAGTTGAAGGTACATGAGAAGAATTATCCTGTCCATGATCTCGAGTTAGCTGCTATTGTTCACGCCTTGAAGATCTGGCATCATTATTTGTACGGTGTGCCTTGTGAGATTTGTACTGATCATCGGAGTTTGCAGCATCTGTTCAAGCAAAAAGACCTTAATTGGCGACAAAGGAGGTGGTTAGAGCTGCTGAAGGACTATGATATCACTATTTTGTACCACCCGAGCAAGGCCAATGTAGTGGCCGATGCTTTGAGCCGCCGGGCAGAGATTTTGGGGAGTTTGGCCTATTTACCAGTAGCAAAGAGGCCCATGGCGATGGATGTTCAGGCCTTAGCCAGCCAGTTAGTGAGATTGGATCTTTCAGAGCCCAGTCGGGTTCTAGCTTGCGTGGTCTCTCGGTCTTCCTTGTTTGATCGTATCCGGGAGCGTCAGTTTGATGACCCTCATTTTCTTGTCCACAAGGACAAAGTTTTGCATGGCATTGCCAGAGATGTGACTATGGGTGATGACGGAGTATTGAGGATGCAGGGTCGGGTTTGTGTACCCAATGTTGATGGACTTCGAGAGTTGATTCTAGAGGAGGCCCATAGTTTGCGGCATTCCATTCATCCGGGTGCCGCGAAGATGTACCAGGATTTGAGACAACACTATTGGTGGAGGCGGATGAAGAAAGATGTAGTTGGGTTTGTAGCTCGGTGCCTTAATTGTCAGCACGTGAAGTATGAGCACCAAAGACCGGGTGGATTGCTTCAGCGGATAGAGATTCCAAAGTGGAAGTGGGAGTGGATCACCATGGACTTCGTAGTCGGGCTCCCGCGGACTTTGAGGAAGTTCGATGCCATTGGGTGATTGTGGATCGGCTGACCAAGTCCGCGCATTTCATTCCTATGAGTACTACCTATTCTTTGGAGCAGTTGGCGGAGATTTATATCCGGGAGATTATCCGTCTGCATGGCATTTCGATTTCCATCATTTCAGATAGAGGTACTCAGTTCACATCACGGTTCTGGAGGGCCGTACAACACGAGTTAGGTACTCGGGTGGAGTTAAGCACAATATTTCACCCTCAGACGGACGAGCAGTCCAAGCGCACTATTCAGATTCTTGAGGATATGCTCTGTGCGTGTGTGATTGAGTTTGGAGGGTCTTGGGATCAGTTCTTGCCATTGGCGGAGTTTGCCTACAACAACAGTTATCAGTCCAGCATTCAGATGGCACCGTATGAGGCTTTGTATGGTAGGCGGTGTAGATCTCCGATGGGTTGGTTTGAGCCGGGTGAGGCTAGATTATTGGGCACAGACTTGGTTCAGGATGCGTTGGAGATGGTTAAGGTGATTCAGGATAGACTCCGTACAGCCCAGTCCAGACAGAAAAGTTATGTGGACCGGAAGGTTCGTGATGTTTCCTATATGGTTGGAGAGCGGGTCCTGCTTCGGGTTTCACCTATGACGGGCGTTATGAGGTTTGGGAAGAAAGGGAAGTTGAGTCCGAGATTTATTGGCCCTTTTGAGATATTGAGGCGCGTAGGGGAGGTTGCTTTTGAGCTTGCCTTACCTCCCAGCTTGGCAGGAGTTCATTCGGTGTTTCATGTTTTGATGCTCCGGAGGTATCACGACGACCCGTCGCACGTGTTGGATTTCAGTTCAGTCCAGTTGGACAAGGATCTATCTTATGTTGAGGAGCCAGTGGCAATATTGGACAAGCAGATTCGAAAGTTGAGGTCAAAGAACATTGCATCAGTGAAGGTTCAGTGGCGGGGTCAACCGGTCGAGGAGGCGACTTGGGAGACCGAGCAGGATATGCGCAGCCGTTACCCTCATCTTTTCACTGCTTCAGGTATGTCTCTATGCTCGTTCGAGGACGAACGAATGTCTAAGTGTGGGAGGATGTAACGACCCGGCCGGTCATTTTAAGAATTAACGCCCCGATCCCCTATTAACTGTATTCCCCGTGTTTGTTTCTGCTATTGTGAGTTGCCGGAAGATTTATTTGGAAATTTGGAGAGTTTTGGGACACTTAGTCCCTAAATGAGAGTTTAATTTTAGAATTTGGATCGTAGTCAGAGCAGTGTGAAGACGGCCTCGGAATGGAATTCCGTTGGTCCCGTTAGCTCCATTGGGTGATTTCGGATTTTAGGAGCGTGTTCGGATTGTGTTATGGAGGTCAGTAGCTCATTTAGGCTTGAAATGCCGAAAATTAAATTTTTGAAGTTTCCGGTTCGATAGTGAGATTTTGATAGCGAGGTCGGAATGGAATTCCGGAAGTTGGAGTAGCTCCGTAGTGTTGAATGTGACGTGTGTGCAAAATTTCAGGTCATCCGGACGAGGTTTGATAGACTCTTTGATCGAAAGCGTAATTCGGAAGTCTTTGGAATTCTTAGGCTTGAATTCGATGATGATTCGATATTTCGATGTTGTTTTAGGTGTTTTAAGGATTGGTATAAGTTTGGATAGTGGTATATGACTTGTTCGTGCTTTTGGTTGAGGTCCCGGGGGCCTCAGGATGATTTCGGATGGTTGACGGAGAGTTAGGCATTTGGAGTTGGCAGCTGAAGCTTTGTTTCCTATCATAACTGCACCTGCGTGTGTGGAAGTGCAGGTGCGGCGCCGCATAAGAGGCTGAGAGACCGCAGATGCGGCCATGTGAGGGACGACCAGTTTTGGCAGGTGCGGTAGTTCGAGCGCACCTGCGTGAGCGCAGGTACGGTAGAGGAAGCGCATGTGCGGCCCAATGGAATTAATGAAATATCGCAGATGCGCACCTGGGACCACAGGTGCGGGGAAATGTCCGCAGGTGCGGAAGTCCTGGGCCAGAACATATATAAAGGTTCAGTCGCGATTTTTTCCCATTCTTTCACCATTTTCATCCGGATTTTTGAGCTTTTGGGAGGTTTTTGAGAGAGGATTCAAGGGAGCTTCCAGGAGTTAAGACCTTTGGAACCTAAACTCGTTATTATGGTGATTTTTATCAATTTTAGCATGAAATTTGAAGGAAAATCAGTGGTAAATTGGGGGTTAGGGCTTGGTTAATTGGAGAGCTTTGAGTGGTGATTTGAGGGACCATTTGACGTCCGATTTTGGTAATTTTCATATGGTTAGACTTGTGAGAGTATGAGGATTTTGGAAATGTAAATTTTACCCGATTCCGAGACGTGGGCCCGGAGGGCGTTTTGGTGATTTTACCTAATTTTGCGTATTAGCTTAGAGTTTATTTGTAGAATCAGTTACTTGAAGTGTTATTTACATTATGCAATTGAATTGAATAGATTTGAGCCATTTGGAGTCGAGTACTCGTGGCAAGAACGTGGTTTCGGGTTGATTTTGAGCTGGTTCGAGGTAAGTGGCTTGTATAACCTTGTGTAGGGGCACTCCCCCTTAGGATTTGGTTTTTTGATAATTGAAATGCCTTGTACGTGAGGTGACAAGTGCGTACTTGTGCTAATTGTTCAGAATCCATTTTCTTTAATTAAGTATAAAGTTGATTTCCTTTTTCCTGTTCATACCGTGTGTAATTTAAGCCTGCTATTAGCTTAGGGAAGCATGTCTAATTGTCTTAATTGCCTTATTTTCTAAAATGCCTTATTTGAATTATGTGTGTCATGCTAGGTTAGAAATACCTGTTTTTACCTTGGTATGAAAATAGAACTGAATTGAGTATTCCTCGTGTTGCTGTTGTGTGTTTACTTTGTGACTAAGGACGGTATCCCGAGAGATCCCTCTGCTTGTTTACTTTGGGACTACGGATTCGTATTCCGGGAGATCCCCCCTGCACCTATATTGATTTGGACTATAGTGCGGGATACCGAGAGATCCCCAGCACGTATATTGAGGATACTAAGAGATCCTTGGGATACCGAGAGATCCCCAGCATATATATTGAGGATACTAAGAGATCCTCGGGATATTGAGAGATCCCCAGTACACATACTGAGGATACTAAGAGATCCTCGGGATACTGAGAGATCCCTCGGTTGTTATCTCTGCATTGAGTTGTATTTATTTCCGTGATTTAAATGTCTCTGTTAAAGTTGTTGTTGTTCTTTTATCATGTGTTACTTTTTTTTTACTGTTGCACTTAAGTATACTGTCTTATTCTACACTGTTATATCTTGTATTTCCTTTAACCTCAGTAGGGCCCTGACCTTCCTCGTCACTACCCGACCGAGGTTAGGCTTTGCACTTACTGAGTACCGCTGTGGTGTACTCATGCCCTTCCTGCGCATGTTTTTCATGTGCAGATCCAGGTACTCCCTCTCAGACTTATCACGCTTGAGGCGAGGCATTTTGTAGATACTCTGAGGTATATCTGCCGCGTCCGCAGACCGAAGAGTCCCTTTCTATTCTCAGTACTAGTATAGCCCCCTTCTGTATTTTCCCTTGTTGGTAGACATTCTGGAGTTAGAGCTTATTATGTAATCTTTTAGCTTGTGATTCATGGGGTTCCGGATTTTGGGAGTGTTAGATTGAGATTCTTGTACCGTTATATGCCAGGCGGCATCTTAAACACTGTTTAACCTTGTTATCTCGGTTTTTAATTACTTTCTTCCACAATTGTTCCTTTTTTTCCGCATTTGTTAGGCTTACCTAGTCGTAGAGACTAGGTGCCATCACAAAAGTTCACGGAGGGCGATTTGGGGTCGTGACAAAACAGGATTCAATTTGTACCAACACACTTAACTACGTGTTTTTGGTTAGAAACAAGGTTTTTGAAAGAAATAGCTCTAGTTAGTGACTTTGTGACTCTTGTTCACCGTTGAGTGGTTTAATTGGACCATGGTGATATTTAAACTCGAATGTGGCCGTTGTGGGCCTTCGACTCTGTCCTCTTTAATAATCCGGTTGCGTGAGGGATGAGATGAATTATTGCCAGTCCAAGTATCCGTGCGAAGGGTCTAGAAATTGCCCCGAATGTGTTTCAAGCCGAAATCCTAAGTTTTGCTTGGTTTGAAAAGTGATTGTAGGCCCTCCTTGGCCCATTTGAGTTTTCTATTGCCAGCCAATGCCTTTATCCCTAGTCAGCCCCTTTGAGCCTCGAGCCTTTCTCATTTGATGATCATGTTACAAGCTTTTACTCGTTTTGTCGTGATCCTCTCTTGGCACCCGAGCTTTTCTTAATAATCTTGTGAAACAAATGGCTAAAAACGTAATTTTAGGGAGAGACGAGGACCTTGAAAAAGGTATCAAGGTATAAAAAGAGAAAAGAAATGATTAGAAGGAAAGGCATGAAAAAGAAAAGCACAAAAGAAAAATGCAAAAATAAAATAGTGAATAAGTGGGAGAGCTGAAGGGATTCAAAGAGAGGTGATGATCCCAAACATGGAGAAATCAAAGAGGGAGAAAATGAATGTAATGATCAAGAAAGAGTGATGTTAAGTCTGACTTGTCCCCCTAGGAAAAGAAAGTACCTCAATGAATTGGCAAAGTGTGTTCCGAGAAATGAAAAAATGGAGTGCTTAAGGAAATGCGTAACCACTCACCCATACTGTATCCACCACTAATCCAAAAGCTTTCGTTACATCCCGAAAGAAGTCCTACTTGATTTCAAGCCGAGTGAGCTTACATTAGTGGTGATCTATATGAGGGGCAAGCCTATGGCACTTGAAGCTGTACTTGCGACATTCTCTTGAGAGAAATGAGTGAGCCTTTCATAAATCTTTGAATATGAGTGCTAAATTTCTTAAGTGATCCAGGAAAATGGAAAGTAGAGGAGGAAGAGTTCGGAGTCTACCATGACCTACATGATAGAGCAAGAGTCATTGATGAGTAAAGTCAATTCTCGAAGCTAAAATGTCATTAGAACTATATGCGAGTAAATGTTTAACTTGTCGCCTGATTGATAATACATGAGAAGTGTGGGTAATTGTTGGTCCCAACTGATGTGTGGGTGGCTCACCTTTGGCTCGCTGAAGTAACCCTTAACTTTTGGAGGTGGGAACTAAGTTAGTTACTTGAGGACAAGCAAAGACTTAAGTTTGGGGGAGTTGATAAGTGGGGATTTTGATTGCTTATTAGCGCCTTTTAGCTTTTGTTTTAGTCTAAAAGCATTGAATTGTGTTTCTGAAACTAATAAAATTGTGGAAAATTGCATGAATGATGGAAGTTGATCTCCTGAGATGGAATTCGACTAAAAGAGGAGTATTCCGAAGCACAAGGCAATAAAAGGTGCAGAAGCACAAATGTGCGATCCACAGAAGTAATTCTGCAACTGCAGAAGAAATTGCGGACATCAGAATTCCATCTGAGGCAGCAAACCAAGAGGAAGAATTTAGCAGAAATGTGCGCAAAGTGCAGACCGCATATGAATTGTGTGGTTCCAAAGCTGGGATAAGAGTCGAAGATCAGAGAGTTTACAAAAAGGCCAAGTCCATGAGCCTCTGTGAATTGTGGACCACACAAGAATTGTGCGGCCGCAGAAGAGTTGCCTTGCGGCCGCAGTCTTAATTGTGCAGACCGCAGAAGATTGCCTCTAGGCTGCAGTACAGAAATGTGCGGCCGTAGAACTCCACTTCCTGCCAGATGAAGAAATCTGCGGATTGCATATGGAGTTGTGCGGCCGCAGAACCTCCAGAGGGGCATTTTGTCCGAGATTTTCAGCTTTGTATAAATAGACGAGTTTCACAAAATTAGGTCAAGTTTTGAACATCTGAATTTGCTGTAGCCATTTTTCTTTACTAATTTAGGAAGTTTTACATTATTTTGGTGTTTTTAACATTACATTTCTTTATTTTAAACTTCCATTATGAGTTTAATTAGCTTTTCTTCTCTATTTTCTGTAATTTTTATTATGAGTAGCTAGACTTCTAGTAGAGTTATGACCCAACCCTAGTGTGTAAACCTTATGGGTGATTAATTTAGTGCTTGTGTATGATTGAGTATTGATTATTTAGCTTAGCTTATGCTTCAATTGTAGAATTAATGGTTGCAAACACTGATTCATGCCTATTTGACTTAGTCTCTACTTGAGAAAGAGGGACCTAGTCCAGGATAACTTAGCTAACAAGGATTTGGGTCAATTGAGAGATTGATTAACCCAATTAAAGGGTTCAACCTAGAAATAGTAATAACCCGACTTGAGCTCTTATCAACTGTATTGGGTGATACCCATTTGGTCTTGACAAAGCCAAATTGGGCAAAACCACTCTCTGATCGAGAGATATTGAGTGGGTAATTTAGAGTTGAGAGCTATAATACACCCCAATCAACACAACAACCATTAAAGTCTTTATCCTATTAGGAAAAAACTTAGGTCATGGTCACATTCCTAGGCTTTTTAACCATTTGAAAAAACCGTAAAAACAATTATCTCTAGTCTTTATTCTTTATTTTGCAATTGTCACACCTCCTTTTTCCTACTACATCCCGTAAAGGGGTATAATAAGGGAGTTATTTCCAACTTGAAGTGACAATCGAAACGGGATCCATTTTAATTAAAATCAGAGCCGTCACTTGGGAGATTTATGGTGTCCCAAGTCATCGGTTTAAATCCCGAATCGAGGAAAGAATGACTCTGTTATTACAGTCTGTGAACCAAAAATCCGGGTAAGGAATTCTACTAACCCGGGAGAAGGTGTTAGGCACTCCCGAGTTCCGTGGTTCTAGCACGGTCGCTTTGATGATACTTGGCTTGTTAAATTATTTAATTACTGATTTTAAAACCTATGTGCATTTGCTTCTTTTACCGCTTTTAATAAGAAAAATTATCTTGAAACAGGTTACGCTTTATTATTATTAAGAGAGTTTGGCCAAAGTTGCGCGAACGCATACTCCGGTTTTGTTTTTAAAATCGTAATTGTGTTACGCGGACGTATACACAATCACAATTGTATACTAATCTATATTAAGATAAGAACGCGTATTTAATCCCAATTCTACTTTACCTCATCTAAAATCCAAGTCCAATTCCTAAAATATATGAATACATTCAATCACCAATGGCAAGGTTTTTCCCAATTTTCACGCCCAAACTCGTTCATGCAACATGGGAGAGGATGCAAATCACACAAATAATAGAGCTATTAGAATATGGTATTACAAAGGAATAAAAATGGCAGAACAAACTATCAACACATTCTGGAAAATGCTAGACATAGAATTCAGTGCATGCTCAGATGCAATTTCTACTATGGTGTTACAAGCAGAAGAAAGTTGAACCACATTCTTGGGGACGTCACATATGATATCTTAGAGTTGTTACTCAAATTCCATTACAGCACCTCAATTTGGGTTTTTTAGGAATAATAAATCATAGAAATGAGCAACAGGTTGGGCACATACACTAATTGTTCAAGCATCAAATCACAGTTTTGCCTTCTGATTTCCAAATTAAACCTTCACTGAAGCTTCCACCACATTCTCACATTCACTTTCATTCATGGGCTATTCAACTCAAATACACCCATTATCGGACCATGTTATTGTTCAAGCAAATGTTCACAGTATCGATCCTAAACTGTACATGAGGAACTTAAACTTTAACGAACTTCAATCACTAGGAAGGGATTTAACATGGATTAAGTTCAGACCGTAGGATCAAGCTTACCGTCAAAGAGCACAAGACATGGATTTAGCTAATTATCATTTCAAATGAGGAACATCTCCCTTAATCAAACAATAAGTTGTCACACGAATGCACATTTTAGTTTAAAAGAAACAAACAAGCGGACCTGGACAGCTGCACTTCCTTATCAATTATATAACTTTGAAAACTTAAACTTTCAGGTCTAATAGAATTATCAACAGGCACGTAGGATCAAGCAGAATCAGAAAGGATATTCAGACGACCATCGGGTTAAAACCCAACACCTACTGCTGGAATATCACATGATCAGGTGTTAGGCATCCATATTTAGGCCTTAGTTACACTAAATTTCAGAATGGTGAACTTCCTTAAGTTGCAGGCATTTATTTCCTTACATATTTCAAGTTGACAGAAGAACAACTACCACGAACCATGCAACTCAAAAAAGCAGGAGCTACTTTTCTATTCCTTTACACCAAAAGAAAAATTGTTTAACTACACTAACAAGCTCGTTTGAACAGAGACCAAACGAGCCCTTGATTTACTGGAAATCCACGTCAAAAAAAAACACGGAACTTCCTGGAAGGAAACTTGGTAAATCAAGTCAAACACCAAAAGCCAATACCACGTTTATCACCATCATCACATAGGCAGAAAACACTACTCATTTCCAGCACTCTTTCGAGCTCCAACTGGGAAGGGTAAGCTAAGTATTCATAGAAAAAAAAATCACAAAGAGCATGTCACTGTAAGGAGATTCGACTAATCGCTTCACAACTAATAAAACTTCAATCAAACAAAGCAAAACTAATGGAAACAAACAGCAAGTATTAAAGAATAATAGCGTCGCAGATTCATGCTTTATTAGATATAAAGTTCATCAAAATGCAACTTATCACATCAACATCACATAAGTCTCTGCTCAATCAAGATTGAATCTCCTAATCATGTTTTAAACCACCCAAACAAAGTAGTACAGGAGAAGAAATAAACCTGAATGCTCAAACTTCAATTAATCTCAGGAGCAGAAAATACAAGAAAATTTAGCAGTGAAAATCCAAAGCCAGCAGCAGCCAAGAAACAGAACTAGCAACCACGAATGAGCCTCGATCTTAACTCGAGTCGACAAACGACTCATTCGAACTCCATACTTGACACCCGAAATCCAGAGTAAAATAGATGAAGAAGTAAAAGCGCAGGAGAAATCGAACCACTATATCTTTTTTTGTATTTTTCTTTTTTTCTGGAATTGAAACTAAACTAAAAAAAAAATCCAAAATTAAAGCTCTGTATCAATCAACTTCGAACACAAGAAATCAAGAGAAAATAAAAATGGAAATCAGAAATTTCACTCCTTAGAACCTTAGAACTTTTCTCTCAATCCTCTCTCAAGAAATTTCCCCCCAAGTCCCTCCGAAAATCCCCCTTCTTAACCGAAAATGGTCCCTTATATATCCAAACCCCAGATTCTTTCTTCCTCTTCAAGAAATCGGATAAGGCTCTCTTGAAAACGAGCACATGATGAATGTGAGGCTCGGATTGAATAAAATCGATCTGACGCCTCTCACTCATCCAACACCCATCTTCTAGAGCCTTCCAACCGCGTGAAATAGCCTGAAAATGGGCGAGTGAGGGAGGGAATCTTGTTTTTGTCAGAGGTCGTTACACCCATGTGGCAATAGGAGAGGAGGGGGGAGCGCGTGAGGTGAGTTTTTTTGGGGTGAAATCGGGCAACGCAGAAGGTGATTTGGACTGCTTGGAGAAGAGGAACAATGGCTGCATTTGGGATTAGGGATTTTGAGTTTTGGGTCTGTATGTTCGTTTGTGTTATAATTTGGGGCCGGGTCGGGTTAACAGGTAGGTTGGGGCGGGTTTAAGGGTGTTTTGGGCTGGTTGAGGGGCAGGGGATTGGGTTGAAGAATGGCTTTTGGCCCAACTAACTCTCTTCTTCTATATTTCTAAATTCAAATCAATTTCCAAAAATTCCTTTTACATTTTTCTCTTTTTTTTTTCAAAATTAAATCAAAATCTGAATTAAAACCTAATTATCCTATCAAAACACTAATCAAACCTAGATGGTAATTATCACAATTAATTAACCAACAAATTAAAAGAAAAATTATTCAAAATCAAAGTTAAACTTAAAGAGTGCAAATTAAACTATTTTTGTGATTTTTCCTTTTTATAAAGCAACTAAATTGAATAATTCTTAAAATGCAAAATTGACTCCTAAATGCACATGCAACACATTTTTTAGTATTTTTCCATTAATTAAAAATACACACACAAATGCAAACAATTAACAGAAAACGCCACAAAAATTAACAAAAATTAAAATAATTAAAAATAATGAAAAGAAATCATTTTGTTTGAAATTATGGGAGTAATTCGTATAGGGCAAAAATCACGTGCTCACAGCAATCACTAAAGTAACATTAGAATCAGAAAATAAATCATTGTTGTGGAAGTGCAATCTAGATAATCCAATTGCTCATTTGAAATATATACCCCTAACTCCCATCTTAGCTCCCAGTGGATTCGACCCCGACTCTTAGTTGGGTTTCTATTATTGCATACGATCGTTTCATATCTCATTTGAGGTGTGCTTTAGACGTGATCATCCATCCCCACAAAAAATTAGTCAAAATAATCCATTATATGCTACTTATAAGCACGAAAAATTTGAGTGAAAAAGAATAAAAGTTTCTATATAGAGGAACAAAAAGGATGACTAACCTGTAATTTGAACTTTGAATTGGTTGCTATGAAGTAGAATGGAGTGTTCTTTGTATTTGCGAATTTTGTTTTTGACTTTTTATTGCTTTGGCAGATAATCGAAGACTAGCGGACAAGATAAATAGTTGGAAAAGACCGTATTTGGGCTTCTAGCAATAAAGAAAAATGTCTTGAGTTTTAATTTTAACGCTTTAGTTCCTTTTTAAAACTTTTGAGTAATTATAAGCTGACTTTCAAAAAATTGGGTATTATATTAAGGACTTATTCAAAAATAAATTATTTTAACTTGAAAAAGTCTCTTGGACTTACTCCTCACTGCAAAAACTCGCCTCAACGCCTACGCTCCAAATTGTTGGCGTACGCCTTTTGAGACTTACGCCCCCACCATTGCCTCGGGCCATTTTTGGTGCGCCTCGCTCCAGGGCTCTGTCACGACCCAAAATCCACTAAGGGGCGTGATGGCGCCGGACACCACTGTCAGGCAAGCCAACCAACATACTTAATCAAATACTCATTTTAATACTCTTGAAAACTATGATTTTCCTTCAAATTCACCAGTAAAAGATAATCGTTTCAAATCAAATTGAATGTTAAGCAGTTAATACAAGATACTTCATAATCCTGCCTGAACCCGGTGTCACAAGTGCATGAGCAATTTCTAAGGAAATCAAATAAAGTACAATAACTGTCCGGAACACAAATTGGACAGAAAGTAAATACAATGCTAAGAGAGGCTATACTAGCTGCGGGTCGCCTCAAGAAATACAGCTCACCTAGTCTCCGTATCATCCATGCTGCTACGCCCAGTAGGCCACTATAAATACATGCACCTGTGCAACAAAATGCACAGCAAGTGTAGTATGAGTACGTAAACAACGTGTACTCAGTAAGTATCCCGCCTAATCTCGAAGAAGTAGAGACGAGATGGCAACTTCGAAACTTACTAATGGTCCAATAATAATATTATTGATGCGATAAATCACGGATTTATTAAGAACGACAGTAAATTCAAATGAGTCACGAAACAGGTAAACGTTCCTTTTTATAAAAAATCTCCGCAATCATAATCCATTAATTAACAATTATCTCAGGTTGGGGAGGGCAGATATCAATATCAATAAACTTCAAGGCAGGCAATACAAGCATGCGCAACTCATGCCGAGGTCGTATGTCCCGATCCAACATAAATGTAAAATGTGCACTACCGGGGGTCGAACGGAACGAACCATAGATGCATCTATTACCCCGCTCGCGAAACATACATGCGACGCGGTCCAATATAACTAAACAATCACCCTGCTAGCGAATCATACATGCGACGCAGGTACACGTAGAAATACATGCTCAAACAGCAAATTAAGAATTTATCGGGGAACATTTATCCAAATAAAAGCCAATTCTCTTTTAATGATTTCAGAAAATGAAGTTTAATCCTCTTAGAAATTCATTTACCAATTCGATAGGATTTAAGAAATTCAACTGTCAATAAGATCACAGATATTCCAAGTATAGCATGCTTTTGGGTCCTAGATTACCCGGACTTACACATATTAGTAGCTACGCACGGACTCTCGTCACCTCGTGCGTACGTAGCCCCCACAAATAGGATCACATAACCAATTATTTCACCTATGGGGACAATTCCCTCTTACAAGGTTAGAAAGGAGACTCACCTCGCTCCGAAGATCCATAACCGGCATTCCACGCCCTTCCGAAGGCTCGAATCGATGCTAAAGGCTCCAAAGCCAGCCAATAATTATGCAAATCTATTAATATATGCTTAATTACTCATTTCAATCCAATTCATAACAATTCCTAACCCCGATCGAAAAGTTGACAAAACCGCCCTAGGCCCACGTGCCCGAATTACGAAATTTTTCGAAGATAAACTTTACCCATAACCTCACGAACTCAAATATATAATTTACTCTCAATTTCATACCCAAAATCGTGGTCAAATTCCAAGAATATCAATTTTCTATGTTTTCCCTCAATCTCTAAGTTTCTACCAATTTCATGCTCAAATCCGTACATAATCACTATATTTAACTCAAGATAGGTGGGGATAGCTTACCTTATCGTTGATGATGAAAATCCCCTCTTGAAACCCTCCAAGAATCGCCCAAGCCAAGAGAAAAATGAGAGAAATGGCCAAATCCCGATTTTTAAAACACTCACTGCCTCCAGCCCTTTCTGCACCTGCGGTCTCTTAACCGCTTCTGCGATTCCGCAGGTGCAGACCAAACGCCGCATCTGCGGTTCAGGGCTCCCAGCCTATTCCGCTTCTGCGTCCTCTCCTCCGCAGATGCGGTTTCGCATCTGCGGCGAAATGATCGCATCTGCGGTCCCAGCTCTCCCCCACCAATATCGCATCTGCGATCATATGGCCGCTTCTGCGGCTCCGCACCTGCGGCCCTAGCTTCGCAGGTGCGGTTACACCAGCAACCAGCAACTTCAGCCTTTTCTAAAATTCCATTTTCGATCCGTTACCGGGACCACAACCAATCATGCCAACCAGTCCCAAAACACATTACAGACTTGCTCGAGGCCTCAAATCATATCCAACAACGCTAAAATCATGAATCGACCTCCAATCCAAGCTTAATGAACTTTAGAATTTCAAACTTCTTCATTCGATGCCAAAACATATCAAATCTCGTCCGATTGACCTCAAATTTTGCACACAAGTCATATTCGACATTACGGACCTACTCCAACTTTCAGAATCGGATTCCAACCCCGATATCAAAAGTTCCACTTCCGGTCAAACTTGTCAAAAACCTTCAAATTTCTATCTTTAGCCAAATGACTCCAAAATGACCCACGGACCTCCGAATTCACTTCCGATCGCGCTCCCAACACCAGAATCACCATACGGAGCTACTCCCAGACTCGGAATCCCGAACGGACATCGATAACACTGAAATGCACTTCATCCCAAGCTTATGAGATTTTTCCCCAAAAGCTAACTTCCACAATAGGCACCAAAACACTCCCGGGTTATCCAAAACCTGATCCGGGCATACGCCCAAGTCCAAAATCATCATACGAACCTGCTGGAACCTTTGAATCCCGATTCCGATGTCGTTTACTCAAAATTCCAATCCTAGTTAATTCTTTCAACTTAAAGCTTCCGAAATGAGAATTCTCTTTCCAAATCCACTCCGAACTTCCCGAAATTCAATTCCGACCACGCGTACATGTCATAATACCTGAAATGAAGCTGCTCATGGCCTCAAACTGCTGAACGGCGCACTAGAGCTCAAAACGACCGATCGGGTCGTTACATTCTCTCCCACTTATACATACGTTCGTCCTCGAACGTGCTATGAACTGTGCTGGGGTTGCCCGAAATCACTATTTAACACCTCGAGCACCTACCCGTTCTACCACAACTCAGCTAGGTACCCTAGCTCAATCAATCTGAAGATATCCTTTTTCACTTAAGCAAATAAGCCTTAGAGCCCAATTCCAACATCCGGAATTCTCTGCCAGGCCTGTTCCAACATACGCTCACCGTATCAATAACTACGCGCAGCACCAAAACATGACTGCGTACCCTAGCGGAATTCACAACTTGCACCACTTTACTCGCGGGACCACAATAACATTCTCTGATCAAATAAATCGAAATTCCACGAATCTGATGCTGCCATTGCACTTCATGACCTACATAGGTTTCGCTCCAACCCTTACAATACCGCCACGACGGAAGAGATGTGCAGAAATTCATAATCGACTGCCGAATTCAACAAATCATTGGGTCTATACTCCTGACAAGAACCCTCGCCTCATTCTGAACCAAATAATGGTCCTTACTCCTTGATATACTTCATATAATTAGATTGCACTGATCCTAAATCCAATGATCTCGTCTCACCCAGTACGAACTGCCTAGGCAATAAGCCACCCCGAACATGATCAAATATCTCATATGATGCCACAATGTGCCAATAGGCCACCAATTCGAACACGATACAAAGGAAAACAAACTCTGCAAAGGAAATCCAATTACCACGCTCGCAAATCATACATGCGACGCGGTCAACATAATTAAATAGACACCCCGCTCGCGAATCATATATGCGACGCGGGCACACAGCTAATATAAGTTTTTCTCAGGAAAAGAGGAAACAAAACACATAAAAACAGCTACGGGGAACTATACTCAACATCACACTGTTGCGCCGCGCAACCCGATCCAAATAACATACCCATGGCGGCGTGCCACCCGATCCACACATAACACTCACCTAAGGAGATGCACATCGAGCTAAATTGCTCATTACAACAAAATACCGAATATCGGTCCCAAGCACGCTAAGTGCATAATACCATCCCTGAGGGGACATATAGCGCCATAAGCTAACAAACTCAAGCACAACTGAGGCGATGTATGATCTGAATCTCAAGGTCCATCCTGCTCACATAACACCATCGCTACGCGGGACCTCAACACATGAGAAATTTATCAAGCCGTTTCACAACTCACATGGCATAATATAGCATTACATGAAACAACCGACAACGAAATAACATCCAACGTCCGGATACTCCTCCATAAGGAGCGCTATGCTGAAATGAACACATCTGGCCTGACATAAAGCCCATATTCATATATAAATCCATTTACAGACCTCAAGCCGATCTTGATCGTACCGAACTAGACCCATAATCTTTCTTGGGTCCATAATAATCCCTCTTTCCCATGACTCATATGAACAACCATCATAACTAGAGTAAACCTCCACAGTCTACAACCCAATAAACCGAGTGCCCTTCAGGCATAAATTCTCAAATCAGCGATATTACCACAACCTTCACACTTGGTTTAAATTTCCAATCAATTAAGTGACTACATGTCACACTAATGTCGTAAAGCATATCAAGAATCCGCAACCAAGATGCAAAGCCTCTGACACAAAATGCCGACCTCAGGTGACGCTGAAGACAATACCAACTTACTCCAAATATCCAAATGCCCTTTCTGCTCATCCGAGCTCGTGACATCCTCGACAAACACCGAACCGCAACCTTGATCCTCACCTTCAAATTTCATACCGTTCACTGCACCTAACAAGCCATGCGATAGTACAAGAATTTCATCATAACTCCTGAATCACTATTAGGGTATACACTTCATCACATAGAAACTTTTTACTTAACTCATTCCAAGAGAACCATAGCAACATGCGAGTGAATTCTCATAACCGCAGATCATTCAAATCCCCAAGTAGTGGTCTAAACCACCATGACCCTTCTGGGATCCACCTACACATAACAAGGCCATAATACTTGAATACATCCAAATAAAATCAATTACGGCGGCCGTCGAGCCTCGCACGCACCGCCATCACTATGCCAATTCAACTATGGCTAACCAATCTATCTTCTTCTAATTCATCCTTAACTTGCCTTAGAGATAATAATAGCTCCATTCCTTACATCACCAACCTGAATCCGCACTCATCTTGAGGGACTCCATTCCTCGAGACCACATTGTCTCCTAGCCCATGAACCGCTTCATACCCTCCTTACACGCACATTCACATCTTCAACTGATACACCTATTTGATAATTCCTCCACAAATCCGAAGTCTTTTTCTCATTTTCCTCCCAATGCTACACTTCAAGACGAAAATATCATAGAATACTCCGAGCCTATTATCATAATCTTCTATAAAGGCTCGATTCTTAACCATACTTACATGCTCGAAATAATTAGGCACCACACTTTAACTTTTGAATCCACTAGGACCGTTGTCGAGGGCCACCCACTCTGACTTGGTCCCGAATATATTCAACTCCATGAATCTTCTAGCACATGAATACTCTCTCGATGAAGCACCCGCCGAATCACTTTCCTTGAATCCCGCATCTACACAAGGCATAAATCCTGAATCCTTTCCCAAATCTGAACATAAGCCAATGAGGCCAGCCCTAGCACACCCTTAACAATTCCTTTGCTCAAATTACCTCTTATGTTCTTTTTCCCTTAGCTGAAATAACCCATCAATATGCTAATAACCGGAAATCTCATAAATAGACGACCATGCAATCCAACCGTAGGCAGTGGGACTCTCCCACTTAGCTTGAAGCCACTATTACACAACTTTGGAACCCGCCAAGATTCTTTATCTCTTACTGACATAACCTTGCGCAATTAAACAACCAGATTCCTCGAAATCCTTCCGTTAGCATTTCATAAACACTCTAAATCTCTAGCAACATTCATATATTAGACCTCTTACCGGATAGCCAGTAAAATCCTTCGCAGGAGCTTCACCAACCATGCGACCGCTGACCTGCTCATAGGAGATAACCCACCTGAGCCCGTTCTCATTCACCAGTTGCACAAGTCCATTCACTCCTCGTGGACATCAACTAAATGTGCGGCAATATCTTCCAATTTATGTTGTATCCTCTTTCATATCAAGCAGCTCCTTTCCGTCATATCAAATCTCCAGCCGAATAATAGCCCATGATTCAAATTAAGTCTGTAGACCCAGACACTGTCCACTAATACTCCCCAAATCACTCCAGACTTTCCTCAAGGGTGTAGTTATCCTGCCACTGAATCCATATACTACTCTGCCACTCTCCCACTTTGGGCAGACTCACTTCTTTAAGAAACTACTCGACCTCCACTTCTTACACCTGGCCTTCTAGAAGTTTAACCACCACATGACACTTCCCACACGTCCTTTCTCATCCTTTGCTGCTCAGCTAATGCCTTAGATCAAACTCTATCTCGGTAGCACTTGAACCAATAGACCGCTACTAACTTTTAAACCTTTCTGAAGAATCATCTCTCTCGAGTCGTCGGCATTAGAAATACACATTCAATCCTGAACCACCGCACCCCGCAATCTCTGACAGCCACTTCTCCAATACTATCTTACAATATCCTGCCCTAAGGGTGAATCGTAGAAGGTCTTAACACCGGTGAGCTTAGTACATTCAACAAGGACAATGGCACCTCATCACAGATGAAAACTCCACCACGCTCGCAAATACCAAGCCTCGTTACTCCATCAACCCAAATCTTAACATTCTTAGCCCGATTGCTTTTCCCCCGCCGGGAATAAAATACCGAATCTCTAAATCATGCACTGAGTAAACCGCCTCTCAAGTCATTCACTTCCCCGACATGTAGGCAAGCATCCAACCATCACATCGATACCGCGCGACAGCCGTTCATAAGCACCATGGCAACTTGTGCCTAGCCTCAGAGCTCTCAGAACTACAGCTACTGAACTGAAACGACGGAATATCCTTCCATAAGGCGACGACAATAGTCAAATCAACTACGCCGGGAGAAGCATCCGTACCACCTCTGTAGTACCTTAAAAATTTCTCAATTCCTGATTTATAATAAGCGCTCCACGTCGCATAAGATAGAATAGGAAGGAAATAAAGGCATAAGCCTCAAAGGAATCAAACCGCACGATGAGGAATCAAGAAGGGAAGTACTCCTAACAGCCCTTTAGCCTCCCGAAGATAAGTACACACGTCTCCGTACCGATCCGCGAGACTCTACTAGGCTTGCTCATGACTCGTGAGACCTAAGGGAACCTAGTGCTCTGATACCATGTTATCACGACCCAAAATCCACTAAGGGTCGGGATGGCAGCGGACACCGCTGTCAGGCAAGCCAACCAAAATACTCATTTAAATTCTCGTTTTAATAATTTTTGAAAACTACGATTTTCCTTCATATTTTACTAGTAAAAGGTAATCATTTCAAATTAAATATAAATGTTAAGAAGTTAATACAAGATACCCCTTTAATCATCCCAGAACCCGGTGTCACAAGTGCATGAGCATTTACTAGGGAATGAAATAAAATACAGTAACTGTCCAGAATACAAAGTGGACAGAAATAGAAATATAGTACAATACTTTGAAGGAGACTCTGCTAGCTACGGGTCGTCTCGATAAATGTAGCTCACCTAAGTCTCCGTATCAACCATGCCGCTATGCCACTAAGCCACTAGCCATACATGAACCTGTGCAACAAAAATTCATAGCAAGTGTAGTATGAGTACGAAAACAACGTGTACCCAGTAAGTATCTCATCTAATCTCGAAGAAGTAGAGACGAGGGGTTGACTTCGACACTTACTAGTGGTCCGATAATAACATACCAATAATATAGTAAATCGTGGATTTTCATAAAGATGGGTGTAACTCAATAGCATAAACCAAGTAAGCAATTCTTTCATTAATAGGAGATTTCCAAATTCATTTTTCATCATTTATACATGTATCTCAAGTCAGGGAGAGCAAATACCAACATCTATTAATCCCAAGGCAAGCAATACAAGCATGCGCAAATCATGCCGAGGACGTACGGCTCGATCCAACAATATTTAAACTGTGCCCTGCCAGAGGGTCGAATGGCGCGAACCATAGATACATATATTACCCCGCTCGCGAATCATACATGCGACGCGGTCAAATATAAATAAACACAAGAATCAGTCAAATCAAGAATTCATCAGGGAACAATTATCCAAGGAAAAGCCAATTCTTTTTTCACAATTCAAGAAAATGAAGTTTAATCTTATTAGAAATTTATTTACCAATTCGATAGGATTTCAGCAATTCATACTGTCAATAATATTACAAGTATTCCAAGTACAGCATGCTTCTGGGTCCTAGACTACGCGGGACAATAACATAATAGTAGCTACGCACAGATTCTCGGCACCTTGTGCGTACATAGCCCCCACAAATAGGAGCACAAATCCAATTAATTCACCTATGGGGACAATTCCCTCTTACAAGGTTAGAAAGGAGACTCACCTCGCTCCGAGGTTCCATAAACAGCTTCCAAGCCCTTCCGACGACTCAAATCGATGCGCAACGCTCCAAAACTAGCCAAGAAATGAGAAAATCCATAAATATAAGCTCTAATACTCACAACAATTCAATTTAGATAAATTCCTAACTCCGCTCGAAGAGTTGACAAAATCGCCCTCGGGCCCACGTGCCTGGATTCCAAAAAAAACTTACAAAATCCAACAACTCATTCCGATACGAGTTCAACCATACCAATTTTATCAAATTTGAGAATCGACCTCCAAATCTAGAATTTTTGTTTTTGAAAAGTTTACGAATTTTCTCCAATTTCTTCCATTTTATTCACTAATACTTGATGAAAATAATCGTGGAATCATTAAATATAATTACTTTTGGATATAGAACACTTACCCCAATCTATATGGTGAAAATCGCCTCAAAAATCGCTTTAATCCGAGCTCCATAGCTCAAAAAATGAATAAGAATCTCGGACTGCTCGATTTATACACTGTCCAGCATTTTCGCACCTGCGGTTACTGTTCACGCAGTTGCGGTACTGTTCACGCACCTGCGAAAAACACAGCAGCTGCCCAGAAATTTCAGCAGCTTTTAATTTCACTAAAAAAGCTCTAACTCCATCATACGAACTCAGAATTCGACGATTCTTGTTCCTATGAGTCAAAAATAATAATACGAACCTATTCCTTCAATCAAAACTCAATTCGGAGCTCATTTACTCAATGCGATACCAATTTCGCTCCTTAAACAATTAACTCATATTTTGCGCTAAAAACTCAATCGCGACTTGATGAAATTAGACCAAACTTTCCAGATCACTCCTATAATTCATAATCGAAATCTCGGAAGTCTTGAAATCGAGTTTAGATCTCTAGAACTAAAAATGGACCTTTGGATCATTACATGCTTATGCTCAAAACGCCAAACTCTTCTAAAAACTCCTTCAAAACTCATCCGAGCCCCATGGGATCCCAACCAAGTATACTAACAAGTCCCGTAACATGACACAAACTTAGTCGATGCCTCAAATTACATTGAACAACACTAAAACATGAATCGCACTCCAATTCAAGCTTAATGACCTTTAGAATTTCAAACTTCTACATTCGATGTCGAAACCTATTAGATCACGTCCGATTGACCTCAAATTTTGCATACAAGTCGCATTCGATGTTACGGACCTACTCCAACTTCCGGAATTGGATTCCGACCCCGATATCAGAAAGACCACTTCCGGTCAAACTCCTTAAAAACCTTCAAATTTCTATCTTTAGTCAAATGACTCCAAAATGACCCCCGGACCTCCGAATTCACTTCTGATCGTGCTCCCAACACCAGAATCACCATACGGAGCTATTCCCTGCCTCGGAATCCCAAGTAAACATCGATAACACAGAAATGCACTTCAACCCAAACTTATGAAATTCTTCTAAAAATGCTAGCTTCCACTATAGGCACCGAAACTTCCCCGGTTCTTCCAAAATCCGATCCGGGCATACGCCCAAGTCCAAAATCATCATACGAACCTGCTGGAACCTTCGACCCGATTCCGAGGTCTTTTGCTTAAAAATCTAATCTTAGTCAATTCTTTCAACTTAAAGCTTCCGAATGAGAATTCTCTTTCCAAATCAACTCCGAACTTCCCAAAATTCAATTCCGACCATGCGTACAAGTCATAATACCTGAAGTGAAGCTGCTTATGGCCTCAAATTGCGGAACGACGTGCTAGAGATCAAAACGACCGGTCGGGTCATTACACCAATTATTCAAAATGAATTTGAAAGTGAGGATTTAAGAAGAAGCAAAAGACCAAGGAAAGAAAAATCTTTTGGTAATGATTTTTATACTCTGAAGTTATTTCTTCGTCTGATGCCTCATTTTAGAAAGAAGCTATTGATGTAGAATTAAATTCAATTTTACAAAATAAAACTTGGATTTTAGTTGATTTACCTCCGGGAACTAAACCCATTGGTTGTAAATGGATTTTTAAGAAGAAACTCAATCTGGATGGTTCCATTGATAAATACAAAGCTAGACTTGTTGCAAAAGGTTTTACCCAAAAGCAAAATATTGATTATATTGATACTTATACTCCTGTAACTAGAATTTCCTCAATTTGTGTTTTACTTGCTTTGGCTTCTATTTATTAACTTTTTATTCACCAAATGGATGTTAAAACTGCATTTTTAAATGGTGATTTGGAAGAGAAAATTTACACGGAGCAACCTGAGGGTTGTATAGTGGCTGGCCAAGAAAATAAAGTATGTAAATTGCTAAAATCTTTATATGGTCTAAAGCAAGCACCTAAACAGTGGCATGAAAAATTTGATAAAGTATTGATTAATGATGGTTTTTCATCAATTGAAGTAGATAAATGTGTTTATATAAAATGTTTAGATGGAATATGTGTTATTATTTGCCTTTATGTGGATGACATGCTTATTTTTAGCTCTAGCCTTGATTTGGTACATAAAACCAAATTTTTCTTCTCTTCTAATCTTGAGATGAAAGAAATGGGAGAAGCTAGTGTTATTTTAGGCATGAAAATTATAAGAGATGGCAATAGTTTGATGTTGACTCAAGAACATTATGTTGAAAGAATTCTTAAAAAATTTGATAATTTTGATGTGGTACCTGGAAGCACTCCTTATGATGCTAGTAGTCAATTAAAAAAGAATAAGGGAGATGATGTAGATCAAAATAAATATGCTCAAGTTATTGGTAGTCTAATGCGTTTGATGAATTTTACTAGACCTGATATTGCATATGCTGTATGTAGATTGAGTAGATATACTCAAAACCCGAGTCATGATCATTAGAATGCATTAGTAAGAGTAATGAAATATTTGAGAGGTACCATGAACTACGGTATCAAATATAGTGGATTCCCCACTGTATTAGAAGGATACAGTGATGCTAACTGGATCTCTGATTCAGATGAGACAAAATACACTAGTGGTTATGTGTTCACCCTCGGTGGCGGTGCTGTGGCATGAAAATCAGCTAAACAAACAATAATAGCTAGATCTACCATGGATTGAGTTTGTGGCATTGGATTTGGCTGGCAATGGGGCCGAGTGGTTAAGGAACCTTTTGGAAAGTATTCCACTAGGAATTAAACCGACACCTTCTGTGCCGTTGCATTGTGATTGCCAAGCTGCAATAGCCATTGCCAAAAATAAATCCTTTAATGGGAAGAGTAAACATATCCGATTGAAACATAATGTGATAAAGGAGCTGCTGAGAGATGGAATTATTTCCATAGATTATGTGAAGTCAGAAGTGAATTTGGCCGATCCTCTGACTAAACCTTTGGGAAGAAAATTAATATTTGAAACATCGAGGGGAATGGGACTTTTGCATATTTGAGTTATATCAACTATGATGGTAACCCAACCTATGTGATTGGAGATCCCATGAAGTAGGTTCATATGGGTAATAACAAGTCGTTAGTTGATCAAATGTGCACTATTAAAATATATCTCTTCCTATGGTGTATGTGTATATAGTGCAAGACTACAAAGAATGTGAGGTTGAGTTATTATTCTTAATCCAATAACCCATAGCCTTTTGTAGGTGGTATATTGCGCTGCAGAATACACTTGATGGATGGACCGATATGAGTGTGGAGTTGGGCCGCTCCTATGAAATTTGTGGCGAAATTTCTAGAGCACTCATGACACTACAAGAAAAGTGCTAACTACATGGGGATTTTACCCGGGAATTTTATTTGCAGATAATACCTACGGATTTTCATGGGAAACATTAAAAATCCTAACTTTAAAATATTTTACCTGCGAAAAAAAATTTCCTAGATCCGTAGGTAACTTTGGCGCCATTATGCACCAAAATATTACCTGGAAAATTACCTGGGGAAACCAATTGACAAATACATTTCCGTAAGAAAATACACAGGCAAACCAATAAAGAAAATGGAAAAAAATCCTATGTTAATCCGAAGGAAAATCCCTAGGTAAGTCTACATTCGAATTTAGTTGGGGATATTTTCTTGGGATTTACCTGGGGATTTTCTTATTTGGGAAATTACTTAGGGATATTGTTGTTGCGAATTTAGCTGGGAATTTTTTCTTGGGGATTTACGTGGGAATTCTCTTAGCTGGGGAATTACCTGAGGATTTTATTGCTGCGGATTTAGTTAGGGGTATTTTCTTGGGGATTTACCTGGGAATTTTCTTACCTGGGAATTACCTAGAGATTTTGCCGATGTGAGTTTAGTTAGAATATTTTTCTTGGGGATTTACTTATTTGGGGAATTACATAGAGATTTTACTATTGTAATTTTGCTAAAAATTTATTCTTGGTGATATAGTGTGGGAGACCTAGAAATGTTATTACGTAAGAAATTAACTAGAGATTATTGTGTGGATTTAGGCGAAAATTATTGTTTTGTAATTTACTTGAGTACTTCATGATACAATTTTGATTGGGGACATTTTTTTGTTAGGATTTAGACAGAAATTTAATTGTTATTGTTTTTGTTCGATATATGATGCTTGAGAATTTACCTCATGATTTTATAACTTTTGAAATTCTTTGTAGACTTTTTAAAATGTTATTTGAAATTTTAAGAAGATATTATTTTAAGTTAAAAATTATATTCTTTCGAAAGTTACAAAACATAATATGTAAAAAATATTCGTAGGAACTAATTTTATCTATTATATTTTTTCGATTTATGTGTAGGTAAATGTAAAAATGTTGATCCTATATAAAACTTATAGATGTATACATTTTTGGATTGAACATTATAAGGCATTAAGCATAACATAGTCAGTTATTACTTTTTTCAGCAAATTGAATAATAAAATAATTATAACAAAGCTAGTTATTTAAGAATTAAAAATTTAATATGACTAATATAAAGGACATGATAAAGCTAGGATACAACTACATGTGACATATTTCAGCTAATGTCTTCGAAAAATATACTAAATGTATTTAATAAGATAAAATTTAATTATAGTATGTATAAAATGATGTAGTTTGAGACTGTCAGTAATGAAACTTAATCGAGTGATCTTATGATTTTGCTCTCTAACATCATCGCTTGATTAAATTTTACCATTATTAATATCGCTTAATCACGTATACTTTATTAGGATTAGCAAAATAATTCTTACTAATTATCATGTACAATGTGTTTAATTCTTGTTAATTAATGTATTTTTATATAAAAAGAAATTAATATGTTAATCGAGAATATAAATAAATTTTAGAAAAATAAAAAAAAGATATTAAATTAAAAGTAATGTGAACGTAATTTACGATTACTCGGAGAAGAGTGTTTCATTGTTTTGCAGAATGCTTAATTAATGCTTCCTTTTGCAAAATAAAAACATAAAAAAAATAAAATAAGAACTAAGCATTAGTAAGTAAATAGTACTACACCGGAAAGAGACAGTTCGGACATTCTTGTCCCACACCGGCCAAAAGTTGCAAATTTTTGCACATTATAAAGAGCAATTTCGAGCAAGCGCATCAAGAATGGGCTTTCTAGCTACAAGGTTGTCTTGTGGTCTATTTAAAGTAAAATACTAATCGTAACAATTATTTAATTAAGAAAGCCTGAACATACAGGCATGGGTTACATAAAGAATTAACTATGATTGGAATTTTGAGTAAATGACCTCGGAATCGGGATCTGAAGGTTCCAGCAGGTTCGTACGATGATTTCGGACTTGGGCGTATGTCCGGTTCGGGTTTTGGATAACCCGGGAGCGTTTTGGGCCTACTGTGGAAGTTAGCATTTTGGAAGAAATTTCATAAGTTTGGCTTGAAGTGCATTTCAGTGTTATCAATGTCCGTTTTGGATTCCGAGTCTGGGAATAGCTCCGTATGGTGATTCTGGAGTTGAGAGTGCGATCGGAAGTAAATTCGGAGGTCCGTGGGTCATTTTGGTGTCATTTGGCTAAAGATGAAAATTTGAAGGTTTTCGAGAAGTTTGACCGGAAGTGGAATTTTTGGTATCGGGGTAGGAATCCGATTCCGGATGTTGGAATAGGTTCGTAATGTCGAATATGACTTGTGAGCAAAATTTGAAGTCAATCGCACATGATTTGATAGGTTTATGCATCGAGAGTAGAAGTTTGAAGTTCTAAAGTTTATAAAGCTTGGATTGGAGGTCGATTCGTGGTTTTAGCGTTGTTTGATATAATTTAGCTCCGTGTGGTGATTCTGGAGTTGAGACCACGATCGGAAGTGAATTCAGAGGTCCGTGGGTCATTTTGGTGTCATTTGGCTAAATATGGAAATTTGAAGGTTTTCGAGAAGTTTGACCGGAAGTGGAATTTTCGATATCGAGGTAGGAATCCGATTCCGAAAGTTGGAGTAGGTCCGTAATGTCGAATATGACTTGTGCGCAAAATTTAAAGTCAATCGGACGTGATTTGATAGGTTTAAGCATCGAGAGTAGAAGTTTGAAGTTCTAAAGTTCATAAAGCTTGGATTGGAGGTCGATTCGTGGTTTTAGCGTTGTTTGATATGATTTGAGGCCTCGAGCAAGTCCGTAACGTGTTTTGGGACTGGTTGGTATGATTGGTTGGGGTCCCAGGGGCCTCGGGTGGATTTCGGGTGGTTAACAAATCGAAAATAGAATTTTGGAAAAGGCTGAAGTTGCTGGTATCTGGTATGACCACACCTGCGAGGGTTTGGCCACAGGTGCGGAGCCGCAGAAGCGGCTAGGACGGCGCAGATGCGGTTTGGGCAAAGGGAAGCTGGGACCGCAGATGCGGTCGTTTGGCCGCAGAAGCGGGACCGCATCTGAGGGAAGGGTAGCGCAGAAGCGGAAAAAGGGGGGCCTAGAGGAAACCGCAGAAGCGGAGGGTTGGCCCGCACCTACAGAACCGCAGAAGCGGTCATAGGACCGCAGGTGCGGAAAATGTTGGAGGCAGAAGGGTGTTTTAAAAATNTTCTTGGCTTTGGGCGATTTTTGAGAGAGCTTCAAGTGGGATTTTTTCATCATCAACGATAAGGTAAGCTAATCCCACCCATCTTAAGTTAAATACATCGATTATGTATAGATTTTGGCATGTAAATTGGTAGAAATTTTGGGGTTTGGTAGAAAGACCTAGAACTTCATATTCTTGGAATTTGACCACGATTTTGGGTATGGAATTAAGAGGAAATTATACATTTGAGTTCGTGAGGCTATGGGTAAACTTATTCTTCGAAAATTTTGGAAATCCGGGCACGTGGGCCCGAGGGCATTTTGTCAACCTTTCGATCGGGGTTAGGAATTGTTATAAATTTGATTAATATGAGTATTTTATCGTATATTGATGAATTTGCATAATCATTGGCTAGTTTTGAGAGTATTTAGCATCGATTCAAGTCTTCGGAAGGGCGTGGAATGCCGGTTATGGATCTTCGGAGCGAGGTGAGTCTCCTTTCTAATCTTGTGAGAGGGAACTGTCCCTATAGGTGAAATAATTAATTATGTGCTCCTATTTGTGGGGGCTACGTACGCACGAGGTGACGAGAGTCCGTGCGTAGCTACTATTATGTTATTGTCCCGCGTAGTCTAGGACCCAGAAGCATGCTGTACTTGGAATACTTGTAATGTTGTTGACAGTATGAATTGCTGAAATCCTATCGAATTGGTAAATAAATTTCTAATAGAATTAAACTTTATTCCTTAAATCATTCAAAGAGAAATGACTTCTAATGGGATGAATATTCCCCGTAAAATTCTTAATTTGTTGTTGAGCATGTGTTTCTATGTGTACCTGCGTCGCATGTATGGTACGCGAGCAGGGTGATTGTTTATTTAAATTTGACCGCGTCGCATGTATGATTCGCGAGCGGGGTAATAGATGCATCTATGGTTCGGGCCACTCGACCCTCGGTAGTGCACATTTTAAATATTATTGGATCAGGCCGTACGTCCTCGGCATGAGTTGCGCATGCTTGTATTGCTTGCTATGATAGTTGTTGATACTATTATTTGCTTTCACCGACTTGAGAAAATTGTCAATTAATGGATTATGAATCTGGAGATTTTAAATAAAAAGGAACTTTCACCTGTTTAGTGACTCATCTGAACTTTTACTGTTATTCTTAATAAACCCGTGAGTCATCGCATTAATAATATTATTACTGGACCTTTAGTAAGTGTCGAAGTTGCCATCTCGTCTCTACTTCTTCGAGATTAGGCGGGATACTTACTGAGTACACGTTATTTTTTGTACTCATACTACACTTCTGTGCATTTTTGTTGCACAGGCACTTGTACTACTAGTGGCCTACTGGGCGTAGTAGCATGGATGATACTGGGACTAGGTGAATTGCACTACTCGATGCGGCCCACAGCTAGTATTGTCCCTTCCAGTATTTTGTATTTACTTTCTGTCCATCTGTATTCCAGACGGATGTTGTATTGTATTGTTTCTTAGAAATAGCTCATGCACTTGTGACACCGGGTTCTGGGATGGTTGTAAAATATTTTATATCAACTGCTTATTATTTAATTTGATTTAAGACGATTATCTTTTTTTTTAAAATGGTGAATTAGAAGGAAAAATCATAGATTTCAAGAGTATTAAAACAAGGATTTAATTAAGTACTTGGTTGGCTTGCCTGACAGTGGTGTTCGGCGCCATCACGACCCTTAGTGGATTTTGGGTCGTGACAACATGGTATCAGAGCACTAGGTTCCTAGGGTCTCACGATTCATGAGCAAGCTTAGTAGAGTCCCGCGGATCGGTACGAAGACGTCTGTATTTATCCTCGGGAGGCTGCAGGACTGTTAGGAGTACTTCCCTTCTTGATTCCTCATCGTGCGATTTGATTCCTTGAGGCTTATGCTCTCGCTTCCTTCCTACTCAATCTTACGCGACGCGAACCACTCTTATAAATCGAGAATTGAAGAATTCTTATGGTACTACTGATGTAGTGCGAGGTGTGTTTCCCTGTGTAGTTATCTGAGCTATGATCATCGCCTTGTGGAAGGATATTCTATCGTTTCAGCTCAGTAGCGGTACTTCCGAGAGCTCTGAGGCTAGGCACAAGTTTCCATGTTGCTATAAACGATTGTTTCGCAGCATTGATGTGATGGTAGGATGTTTGCCTACGTATCGGGGCAGTGAATGACTTGAAGGGAGGTTTACTCAGTGCACGATCTAGGGGTTCGGTATTTTATTCCCGGCAGGGGAAGGGCACTCGGACTAAGAAATGGTCAGGTGTGGGCTGATGGAGTAACAAGACTTGGTGTTTGCGAGCGTGGCGGAGTCTTTTTCTATGATGGGGTGTCGTGGTCCTAATTGAACGTACTAAGTTTGCTGGTGTTATGATCTTCTACAATTCGCCTTTGGGGTAAGATATTGTGAAATTGTATTAAAGATGCGGCTACCATATACCGCGGGTTGCGGTAGTTCTGGACTGAATCAGTGTTTCTAATGTCGATGGTTCTAGGAGGATGATCTTCGGAAATGATTAAAGTTAGTAGCAAATGTGGGTCCAAGTGCCACAGAGATAGATTTCATTTAAGGCAACAACTAGGCAGTAAAAGATGAGGAAAGGCATGTGGGGAGTGTTAGGCGGCAGTTAGAATTTCTAGAAGGCCAGGTATAAGAAGCACGGTCGAGTAGTCGACTAAGGGGGTGAGTTTCGCCAAAGTGGGAGAGTTTTGAGTGATTTGGGGATTTTAGTGATTGGTGATTTGGGCCTACAGATTAATTTGAAGTATGGACTATTATGCGGCAGAAGACTTGATATAACGGAAAGAAGCTGCTTGAAACGAAGAAGGATACTACCTAACTTTGAATTGGAAAGATGTTGCTGCACACTTAATTGATGTCCACGAGGAGTGAAGGGACTGGTGCAACTAAAGAGTGAGCTCGGACTCAGGATGGGTCATTGATGCCGCAGTGATTGTACCCCGTGCAGCGACGTTGGAAGATGTCGGAGAGTGTTTTCCACAGGGGGGTTATTCCCTGTGAGCAGGTTAGCGGTCGCATGGTTGGCGAAGCTTCTGCAAAGTATTCTATTGGTGATACCGCAACAGGGATCGGTCGTGCGAATGTGGTTGATGATTCAGAGTATAAAGAGGGGGTTTTATAGGAAGATTCCGAGGAATTTTGTGGTTGATTGCGCATGGTCATGTCAATAAGAGATAGGGAATCCTAGTGAATTTCAGAGTTATGTAATAGTGGCTTCAAGCTAATTGGGAGAGTCCCACCACCTATGATTAGGTTGTATGGTTATCTACTTGCGAGGTTTCGGGTTATTAGCATATTGATGAGCTATTCCAGCTACAGAAAAAGAACATAAGTGGTAAATTGAGCAAAGGAATTGTTAAAGATGTGCTATGGTTGGCCTTATTGGCTCATGTTCAAACTTCGGGAAGGATTCAAGATTCACGCCTTGTATAGATGCGGGTTTCAAGGGAAGGGATTCAATCGAGTGCTTCATTGAGATGGGTGTTCATGTGCCAGTGGAGCCTCGGAGTTGATTATATTCGGGACCTAGTCAGAGCGGGTGACTCTCGGCAACGGTCCTAGTGAATTCGAAGGGGTAAAGCATGGTGCCTAATGATTACAAGCACATAAGTACGGTTAAGAATCAAGCTTTGTAGCAGCTTATAAGGAGAGGCACATAATGTTCTATGATGGTTTGACTTGTAGTGTAACTTTTGGGAGGTATGAAATGGTTTGTGGTATTTGAGATAGCAGGGTCTCGTGATTCAAGGTCACTCGGGATGAGTGCAGATGAAGTGTGTTATGTGTTGAATGAAGTTATTATTATTTCTAAGGCAATCGAGAATTAAATTGGAAGAAGATAGATCGGTTAGCCATTGTTGAATTGGCATATTGGTGGTAGTGATCAGTTCATTCAACGTGATCAAGTTATGCGAGTGATTTGTGACGACACGTGTGAGGCTTGTCGACCGCCGTAATTGATGTTATTCAGAAGTATTCTACTGTTATAGCCTGTCATGTGTAGGCGGGTCCCGGAAGGGCTATGGTGGCTTAAGACCACTACTTAGAGATTTGAGAATTTACCTGCGTGTGGCGATGGTTCTCCTGAAATGAGTTGAGTGAAAGGTTTTTATATGATGAAGCGTCAATCTATTAGTGGTTCCGGAGTTGTGATGGGAATCGTGTTCTATTGAATATGGGCATGTTGGGTGGAGTGAACGGTATGGAATTTGAAGTAAGGATCAAGGTTGCAGTTCGGTGTTGACAAGGATGTCACGAACTCAGACGAGCAGGAAGGTAGTTTCGATGTTTAAAGTAAGTTGGTATTGTCTTCAGCGTCACCTAAGATCGGTGTTTTGTGAAAAGGCCTTGCATCTTGGTTAAGGATTCTTGATCGCTTTTCAGCGTTAGTGCGGCCGTGGTTTGGATGTGTAGACGTGTTATTTGTTACGGAAAATTGGGGAGCGTTCCCCACCGGGAGATTGTATAAGTGTGACATGTAGTCACTTGGTTGATTGAAGAGTTAAACCAAGTATGAATATTGCGGTGATGTCATTAATTTGAGAAGTTATGCTTGGAGGGCACTCGGTTATTTGGGTTGTGGACTATGGAGGATTACTCCGGTTATGATGGTTGTTCTTATGTGTTATGAGAGGGAAGGGAGTATTTATGGACCTTTGAAAGGTTATTAGCCTAGTTCGGTGCGATTAGAATCAGCTTGGGGTCTATGGCTGGATTCAAATGTAAATGTGGGCTCTATATCAGGCCAGATGTGTTCATTTCAGTAATACGCTCCTTATGGGAGAGTAGTCAGGGTGTTATTTCATCATCAGTCATTTCATGTAATGATACATTATGCCGTGTGAGTTGCGAAACGGCTTGGTGATTCCTTATATGTTGAGGTTCCGCGTAGCGATGGTGTTATGTGAGCAGTACGGCTCTTTAGTTTCAGAACATATATCGCACCTCAGTTGTGCTTGAGTTTTGTAGCCTATGGCACTATATGTCCCTCAGGGGTGGTATTATGCACTTAGCGTGCTTACGATCGATATTCGGCATTTTGTTATAATGAGCAATTTAGCTCGATGTGCATCTCCTTAGGTGAGAGTTATGTTAATTGGATCGGATTGCACACCGCAACAGTGTGATGCTGAGTACAGTTCACTATATCTGTTTTTATGTGTTTCGTTTCCTATTTTTCTAAGTAAAACTCATATTAGTTGTGTGCCCGTGTCGCATGTATGATTCGCGAGCGGGGTAGTTGGATTTCCTTTTCAGAGTTCGTTTTCATTGTATCGCGTTCGAATTGGTAGCCTATTGGCACATTGTGGCATCATATGAGACTTTTGATTATGTCCGGGGTGGCTTATTGCCTGAGCAGTTCGTACTGGGTGAGACGAGATCATTGGATTTAGGATCAGTGCAATCTGACTATATGAAGTATATTAAGGAGCTAAGACCATTATTTGGTTCAGAATGAGGTGATGGTTCTTGTTAGGAGTATAGACCCAATGATTTGTTAATTCGGCAGCGGTTATGAATTTCTACACATCTCTTCCGTCATGGCGGTATTGTAAGAATTAGCGCAAGACCTATGTAGGTCATGAGGTGCAATAAGAGCATCAGGTTCGTGGAATTTCGATTGATTTGATCAGAGAATGCTATTGTGGCCCTGTGGGTAAAGTGGTGCAAGTTGTGAATTCAGCTAAGGTATGCAGTCACGTTTCTGTGATGTGTGTAGTTATTGATACAGTGAGCGTATGTTGGAACAAGCCTGGCAGAGGATTCCGGATGTTGGAATTGGGCTCTAAGGCTTATTTGCTTGAATAAAAAGAAATATCTTCAGAATTGATCGAGCTAATGTGCTCAACTGAGTTGTGGTAGAACGGGAAGGTGCAGGAGGTGTTAAACAGTGATTTCAGACTACTTCAGCATAGTTCTCAACACGTTCGAGGACGAACGTATGTTTAAGTGGGAGAGAATATAACGACCCGACCGGTCATTTTGAGCTCTAGCGCGTCGTTCACCAGTCTGAGGCCATGAGCAGCTTCATTTCAGGTATTACGACTTGTACGCGTGGTTGGAATTAAATTTCGGGAAGTTCGGAGTTGATTTGGAAAGAGAATTCTCATTTCGGAAGCTTAAAATTGGAAGAATTAACTAGGATTGGAATTTTGAGTAAACGACCTCGGAATCGGGATTTGAAGGTTCCAGCAGGTTAATATGATGATTTCAGACTTGGGCGTATGCCCGATTCGAGTTTTGGATAACCCGGGAGCGTTTTGGCGCCTACTGTGGAATTTAGCATTTTGGAAGAAATTTCATAAGTTTGGCTTAAAGTGCATTTCAGTGTTATCTATGTCCGTTTGGGATTCCGAGTCTGGGAGTAGCTCCGTATGGTGATTCTGGAGTTGGGAGCGCAATCGGAAGTGAATTCGGAGGCCCGTAGGTCATTTTGGAGTCATTTGGCTAAAGATAGAAATTTGAAGGTTTTCGAGAAGTTTGACCGGAAGTGGACTTTTTGATATCGGGGTCGGAATCCGATTCCGGAAGTTGGAGTAGGTCCGTAATGTCGAATATGACTCGTGCGTAAAATTTGAAGTCAATCAGACGTGATTTGATAGGTTTAAGCATCGAGAGTAGAAGTTTGAAGTTCTAAAGTTCATAAAGCTTAGATTGGAGGTCGATTCGTGGTTTTAGCGTTGTTTGATATGATTTGAGGCCTCGAGCAAGTCCGTAACGTGTTTTGGGACTGGTTGGTATGATTGGTTTGGGTCCCGGGGGCCTCGGGTGGATTCCGGGTGGTTAACAAATCGAAAATAGAATTTTGGAAAAGGCTGAAGTTGCTGGTATCTGGTATGACCACACCTGCGAGGGTTTGGCTGCAGGTGCGGAGCCGCAGAAGCGGCTAGGACGGCGCAGATGCGGTTTGGGTAAAGGGAAGCTGGGACCGCAGATGCGGTCGTTTGGCCGCAGAAGCGGGACCGCATCTGAGGGAAGGGTAGCGCAGAAGCGGAAAAAGGGGGGCCTAGAGGAAACCGCAGAAGCGGAGGGTTGGCCCGCACCTACAGAACCGCAGAAGCGGTCATAGGACCGCAGGTGCGGAAAATGTTGGAGGCAGAAGGGTGTTTTAAAAATCGGGTTTTGGCCATTTTTCTTATATTTTTCTTGGATTGGGCGATTTTTGGGAGAGCTTCAAGTGGGATTTTTCATCATCAACGATAAGGTAAGCTAATCCCACCCATCTTAAGTTAAATACATCGATTATGTATAGATTTTGACATGTAAATTGGTAGAAATTTGGGGTTTTTGTAGAAAGACCTAGAAATTCATATTCTTGGAATTTGACCACGATTTTGGGTATGGAATTAAGAGGAAATTATACATTTGAGTTCGTGAGGCTATGGCTAAACTTATTCTTCGAAAATTTTGGAAATCCGGGCAAAAGGTCCCGAGGGCGTTTTTGTCAACCTTTTGATCGAGGTTAGAATTGTTATAAATTGGATTAATATGAGTAGTTTATCGTATATTAATGAATTTGCATAATCATTGGCAGTTTTGGGAGTATTTAGCATCGATTCAAGTATTCGGAAGGGCGTGGAATGCCGGTTATGGATCTTCGGAGCGAGGTGAGTCTCCTTTCTAATCTTGTGAGAGGGAACTGTCCCTATAGGTGAAATAATTGATTATGTGCTCCTATTTGTGGGGGCTACGTACGCACGAGGTGACGAGAGTCCGTGCGTAGCTACTATTATGTTATTGTCCCGCGTAGTCTAGGACCCAGAAGCATGTTGTACTTGGAATACTTGTAATGTTATTGACAGTATGAATTGCTGAAATCCTATCGAATTGGTAAATAAATTGCTAATAGAATTAAACTTTATTCCTTAAATCATTTAAAGATAAATGGCTTCTAATGGGATGATTATTCCCCGTAAAATTCTTAATTTGCTGTTGAGCATGTGTTTCTATGTGTACCTACGTCGCATGTATGGTACGCGAGCAGGGTGATTCTTTATTTAAATTTGACCGCGTCACATGTATGATTCGCGAGCGGGGTAATAGATGCATCTATGGTTCGGATCGCTCGACCTTCGGCAGTGCACATTTTAAATATTGTTGGATCGGGCCGTACGTCCTCGGCATGAGTTGCGCATGCTTGTATTGCTTGCTGTGATAGTTGTTGATACTAGTATTTGCTTTCCCGGACTTGAGAAAATTGTCAATTAATGGATTATGAATCCGGAGATTTTAAATAAAAAGTAACTTTCACCTGTTTAGTGACTCATCTGAACTTTTACTTTTGTTCTTAATAAATTTGTGAGTCATCGCATTAATAATATTATTACTGGACCTTTAGTTAGTGTCGAAGTTACCATCTCGTCTCTACTTCTTCGAGAATAGGCGGGATACTTACTGAGTACACGTTGTTTTTTGTACTCATACTACACTTCTGTGCATTTTTGTTGCACAGGCACTTGTACTACTAGTGGCCTATTGGGCGTAGCAGCATGGATGATACTGGGACTAGGTAAGTTGCACTACTCAAGGTGGCCCGCAGCTAGTATAGTCCCTTCCAGTATTTTGTATTTACTTTCTGTCCATCTGTATTCCGGACGGATGTTGTATTGTATTGTTTCTTAGGAATAGCTCATGCACTTGTGACACCGGGTTCTGGGATGGTTGTAAAATATTTTATATCAACTGCTTATTATTTAATTTGATTTAAGATGATTATCTTTTTTTTTTAAATGGTGAATTTGAAGGAAAAATCATAGATTTCAAGAGTATTAAAACAAGGATTTAATAAAGTACTTGGTTGGCTTACCTGACAGTGGTGTCCGGCGCCATCACGACCCTTAGTAGATTTTGGGTCGTGACAAAAATATATCATCGGTGCAGTAGCAATAGAATATTTAGCATGGGGTATATATTATAATAATATATACGAAAAATATATATATGCGAAGAGTTGAGTTAATAAAATATTAAAAAATGAAATCATAGTAAAATTAAAATTACAGCCACAAGAAAACTCCTAAGTTTCATTATTTTTTTACCAAAATTTCATGCGAATATTTTGAGTTTCTTATGAAAAAATCCGCAAGTAATTTACGTGCGAATTTAAAACCCAGGTAATTTACATGCGGATTCAAAATACCCAAGTAGCGTACCTGGATATTTTTAAATTTCGCAGGTAATAATTACCTACGAAGGTTTTTCCATCGAATTTTTTTCGGAAGGAAAATCCGTAAGAAACTTAGAGTAACCACTAATTAGGAACGAGTAAAACTAAAATATATCATCGGTGCAGTAGCAATAGAATATTTAGCATGGGGTATATATTATAATAATATATACGAAAAATATATATATGCGAAGAGTTGAATTAATAAAATATANATATATATATATATATATATATATATATATATATATATATATATATATATATATATATATATATATATATATATATATATATATGCGAAGAGTTGAATTAATAAAATATATAAAACTTAAATCATAGTAAAATTAAAATTACAGCTAAAAATAGACGATTTTCATGGAGATTTACTTACAGCTGTTTCTCTATCAAAATCCACAAGAAAACTCCTAAGTTTCATTATTTTTTTACCAAAATTTCATGCGAATATTTTGGATTTTCTATGGAAAAATTCGCAAGTAATTTACGTGTTAAAATCCCAGGTAATTTACATGGGGATTCAAAATACCCAAGTAATGTACCTGGGTATTTTTATTTTTAAAATTCGCAGGTAATAATTACCTACGAAGGTTTTTCCATCGAATTTTTTTCGGAAGGAAAATCCGTAAGAAACTTAGAGTAACCACTAATTAGGAACGAGTAAAACTAAAATATATCATCGGTGCAGTAGCAATAGAATACTTAGCATGGGGTATATATTATAATAATATATACGAAAAATATATATATGCGAAGAGTTGAATTAATAAAATATATAAAAATGAAATCATAGTAAAATTAAAATTACAGCTAAAAATAGACGATTTTCATGGAGATTTACTTACAGCTATTTCTCTATCAAAATCCACAAAAAAACTCCTAAGTTCCATTATTTTTTTACCAAAATTTCATGCGAATATTTTGAATTTCCTATGGAAAAATCCGCAAGTAATTTACGTGCGAATTTAAAATCCCAGATAATTTACATGCGGATTCAAAATCCCCAAGTAACGTACTCGGAGATTTTTAAAATTCGCAGGTAATAATTACCTACGAAGGTTTTTCCATCGAATTTTTTTTTCAGAAGGAAAATCCGTAGGAAACATAGAGTAACCACTAATTAGGAACGAGTAAAACTAAAATATATCATCGGTGCAGTAGCAATATATATATATATATATATATATATATATATATATATATATATATATATATATATGAAATCATAGTAAAATTAAAATTACAGCTAAAAATAGACGATTTTCATGGAGATTTACTTACAGCTATTTCTCTATCAAAATCCACAANAATAAGTTACATTTGTCCTCCGTTATACTATTTGATCAAAATTGTCCCTACCGTTCAAGTCTCTTGTTCAAAATACCCCTCTGCAGTCAAATTCCAATTTTAAAAATAAAAAGCCACGTGTCAGAGTCCTATTAGTTAAACTAAACCCACTCCCCTTTTTCTTTGACCCAGTCGATCCAGTGGCAAAACCAAGCAGTCCCCTTTTCCGTTTTGGCTAGTAGAGCATATTCAGGAAATTAACAGATGACAACTAAGTGACTGAAATGTGAAAGTAAAGGAAATTTTTTGGATTGGTATTAGCAATACCTTTTTGTTATAGGTGAATTTTCTGCTTGATGGACCCGTCAAAATCAAAGTATTTCTTGCGGAATTATAATCCAGATGTTAAAGTTGGGTGTTTTTTTTTCTTGTTGCCTTTAGATGACAATTGAGGAAAATGATTAGATGAGTATTTTCGTACTTTTTTGTTCCATTTGTGAAACTACTGGAGAATGACAAGATGAGCATTTCATATCTTTCATTCTATTTGTTTTTCTTTGGATTTTGCTTAATTGAGTGTTTTTAAAATAGAATTTTTTTCATATAGTTTTTTTCACTTAATCTGCTTTGGTATATATGAGATGGATCATGTGTTTTGTGGTTGGTGCTAACTTTGCAGGGAGGAAGAAGTTGTTACGAGCTCAGAATCTTGGAAAGAGGAAAGGGTGAGGTTGGGAAGATGACAGGTGAGAGATTTGGGCGGGTCGACTGGGTCAAAGAAAAAGGGAGTGGGTTTAGTTTAGCCAATAGGACTCTGACATGTGGCTTTTTATTTTTAAAATTAGAATTTGACGGTAGAGGGGTACTTTGATCAAATAGTATAACGGAGGACAGATATAGCTTGTTTTGGCTAGTAGAGGGATATATATGACCCTTTTCCGTAGATAAAATACTAAACTTACAAAAGAATTCTTGGTTCATAGAAGCACTAAATTTCACCAATTATTCTGTAAGTTTAATCATATTTTATTTATGCTCATTTGTGGAAACCCAGCAAAATTTTTGATTTCATTATAATATTCTTTTTGAGCTATGTGGGGGATTGTTCAAACAAAAATAGTTTTAATATCTCAAAAAAAATTATTTAAAATTATGTCTAGGTTCATTCTCTTAAAATAATATTAATTGGTCTTAATACAATGTAACTGATGGCATAATTTTCAATTACAAATTTGAAAATTTTAAAACTAATGATTGAAGGCAATAATTATGTTTGGTATTTGATAGATTTCAAAGATTCAACGTTATGGACTTAAATGATTATAACGGTTTCTTTTTAGAATTGAACTCTTGGTATTAATTTCTTAATGATTCATTTTGGCATTGAATCCTTAATGGATTTTACCGTTTTCTATTTCAGATGTCCATCCTATTTGGACTATATACAAAAAGCTATATGTTTATTGTTTACCCTGGAATCCGGATAACAATTGAATTTATATGGGGTTTTAAGGATCCGTGAACTAAAAGATACAAAAGGTTTAGGTTGAGGAAAATAAAGATAAAGACTCAACAATTGCTGTTAAAGTAAATAATCGCAGAATATAATATTGCTTAGAACAATTGTGCTTGATAGCGTACAAGAATTTAGAGAGATGGCTCCCGTAGTGTAATGGTTTTTTCCCCTTTTATACATTCTGATTAAGGGTAAAAATAAGGTAGGTAAATTAATTACATCGTGGATCCCTGTAATTACGCCTTAATGGCCTGAAGTGGTTGAGAAAATCACGTTTGGGCGAGATACCCGGCGACGCTTGGTTATCCGTTACGAGTCCGGCTTCCGACCTTGTGTGTTTCTCCATCCGGTGGTGACTCATATCGAGCTCTGCAACGGTCTCGAAATGACTCGACCTCGGTTGTAGACGTGGCCGTCGTTCTACCTTGCATCCAGGTCGGGTTCGATGGCCTCTACTTGCCCCGGACCGGACCCAACCCGGTCGGGCTCAAGCAAAAAAGGGTATCACCCAATACAGATAGTCCCCTCGTTTATTAGAGAGTAATGATAATAAACGATATGATCGGTGACGTGATGCCCGTGACGTATGGCCATACGCCAGGTGAAAAAGCCATCGAGTGCTCTGACCACGCCTGCTGCAGGCATTTAATGCTTCTCTTAATTATCTGTCGCTTCGTGTCTGTGACTTCGCGATTCGTGCCACCGCCTCATGGGAAAAGTATAAACGACCCTTCCAGGTTCAACATTTCTTATCTTTCTCAAATTTTGCGTTGGTTGTATTTTCTTTTCATCTCTTCGTAAAGCTTCAAGAAATGGCGAAAACTTCACAAAGTGTTCCTTTTAGACCAAGCTCGGCCGCGAGCCCCGCTAGATCCGATGAACCTGCACCAGAACCCCCATTGAAAGCTTTCACACCGACTGGTTGCTCGGTATCTGCCGACTTCCAGGTTGAAAACCCATCATCGGTCCCGGGCCGCGGCGAATCGGCATCGGAGTATATTAGTCTAATCACTCCCGGTTGCCTAGACCGGGTGAGGGCTGAATGTAGATGGGAAGGGAAAGACCTGGTCGCCCCTTCCCGTGACGAGTCGATTATGACTCACGTTGAAGGATATCTTAGTGTATATACATATCCCTTCACCTTAGGCCCCTTAGAACCCATCATAGTGGAGTTCTGCCGGCGGTACGAGGTGACCTTAGGTCAGATCCACCCCTCGATGTGGCGGATCGTATATCTCTTTCCAGTTTTTTTTTGAGAGAGTCGAGGGCGATTTTCCCTTTACCCTCGACCATCTTCTTCGACTATACAGCCCCCGAATATTTCGAGGGGGATTAATAAAACTGGCCCGCCGGGCTAGCAAACCCCCATTCTCCAGCATCGATGAAGACAAAGATCGAGGCTGGATGAGCAGGTTTGTCCGGATCAGGACGTCCGACCTGATTCCGGCCGATTGCATGCCATTTCCGGAGAGGTGGAACCTCAAACGTAAGTATTTTCTCACTGTTCATCTTTTAGAGTGTGTTTTCCTCAACTTCTTCCTGAAACCCCCTTTTCTTGTGCAGCGGTGACCCAAACTCCAGCTGCCGTCAAGGATCTGGCCGGCTGGGTAAACAAGATAGTGGCCCAGCGGCCATATTCGGAGCGAAACTGGAAGGAAATCTCCAAAGGTCGGTGGGAGGCGAAAAACCATGGTAAGCCTTCTTTTTGACCGGTAGCGTATTTTTTCCTGTATATCGGGAATGCATCATGACCCTCNGTGTCAAGAAAGAGTATCAAAGAGCTCACTAATATCCTTAGCCCCACGGTGGGCGCCAAACTGTTTACCCTGGAATCCGGATAACAATTGAATTTATATGGGGTTTTAAGGATCCGTGAACTAAAAGATACAAAAGGTTTAGGTTGAGGAAAATAAAGATAAAGACTCAACAATTGCTGTTAAAGTAAATAATCGCAGAATATAATATTGCTTAGAACAATTGTGCTTGATAGCGTACAAGAATTTAGAGAGATGGCTCCCGTAGTGTAATGGTTTTTTCCCCTTTTATACATTCTGATTAAGGGTAAAAATAAGGTAGGTAAATTAATTACATCGTGGATCCCTGTAATTACGCCTTAATGGCCTGAAGTGGTTGAGAAAATCACGTTTGGGCGAGATACCCGGCGACGCTTGGTTATCCGTTACGAGTCCGGCTTCCGACCTTGTGTGTTTCTCCATCCGGTGGTGACTCATATCGAGCTCTGCAACGGTCTCGAAATGACTCGACCTCGGTTGTAGACGTGGCCGTCGTTCTACCTTGCATCCAGGTCGGGTTCGATGGCCCCGACTTGCCCCGGACCGGACCCAACCCGGTCGGGCTCAAGCAAAAAAAGGTATCACCCAATACATTTATGTTCATGGGTGTAGTGTGGAAAAAAGTTAAAGTTTTCTTCCCTTTTCTTTTGTGCAGGGTTTTCTTTTATATAATCTTTGTTGGTTTTGCTCCTAGTTATACTAGAAGAGCTTGTTGAATCCTGGGGGATACGCCTAAAAATATTTATCTCGGTGTGGACAATGTCTAAAAATATCCTTAAGGACGATGTCTTTGTCACGCCTCAAGCTAAACCTTTTATCCTCCATAATCATTCAATTTTTTCCCAACACCCCGCACCCGCACCGCTCCGCCTGCCATTCCTATGCATACGAGTTTCTCTAGTATGTAGAAACTCTCTTAGACGGGAAACCTACCAATTAAAATCAGTTTGGTAAAATACTATGTGATGCTAAAGGATTAACACGACATTAGGTACAGCCAAAGGACAGAACATTAAATGTTGGACGATGTGGACTGCTCTTCAATATACATGACAAAGAATTCTATTTCATATTTATATATTCATCCTTCTAAAGTAAAATTTTGTCGATTTTGTTAGGCACAACATAGCTTGAACAGAAAACACTCAGAGATAGGATAACGACAGCCTCTACTAGTATAGAGGATCGTCAGTATGATAACTTTAGAGACAATACCTCACGTAGATATGGTAATGTAACTAGTGCTAGTATATGTAATATGGTGCAAGAGCACTACACCCCTGTACGCATCTTTTAACTATGCCAGATATTAAACTGATAAAAACAGATACTACACTTGATCTTAGCCAAAAGGCCGAGAAAGGTATGCTTTACTTAGTGCTCGGGCCTCTGCTTCTATAATGTTTCTCAACTCTCTGTTTTTCAGTTTCTAGCGATGTGGGATTAACAAACCGTACTAAACTATTACTCATGCTTACTCCTAAATCATTAAACTATTGTCTCCAGAAAAATATTTAATATGCCGGAATTAGTTAACTATTTATCTAAGTAGTAAAGTATAAAGGAAGTATGATAGAACAAGGTTTCTATAGTATTTACAAGTATTTGCCAACTGAAAAGCTAACTAAAAGGTTAAAATGATAAACTTGTAGATTAGCTTGACAAAGACACTTGGGAAAAAGTTAAACTGAGTTATAAGCACTTAAGTACACTATAGTATACAAAGCTCCCCTCAAACAGTTCATTATACAACATAACCTTCAACATACTATCAACCCTTATAGTCTAGTGGTATTGAACTCACTGTCTTAAGTAATCTAAAAAATGTACAGTTTATTATCCAAGTATTTCATAAAGCAGGTGCCAAACATTGGAAATATGTAAGATTTAATTATAATCCTCTCTTGGTATGACTTGAAACAATGTCAATTCTATTTACTTGTATGACTTACATTTGGGTCAAAATCTGTCTTTGGAATATTTAAGCCAAGATAATACTAAGGAAAGAATTCCCAAGTTGTCATTTATCGAGATGGCCCAAGAAACAGCAAAGTCTGTGGTCGGAGAGTCAACAAGAGTCGTAGTCAACAAGGGTCATTGTGACGACCCAAAGGGGTCATCACCTGTTTTTAATTAATTCTATGCTTCCGAGGCCTTGAAAACCTCATTTAGAGTCGTCTCGAATTGCGTGCGCAGTCCGGGCGCGTAGCCGAAAAGCTTAAATATGAAATTCAGTGAAAAATGCTAAGTTTTGATGTTAAAATGAATAAATTTGACTTTGGTCAACATTTTGGGTAAACGGACCCGGACCCGTGATTTGACGGTCCCGGAGGGTCCGTAGGAAAATACGGGACTTGGGCATATGCCCGGAATCGAATTCTAAGGTCCCGAGCCCGAGAAATAAATTTTTAAAAGAATTTGTTTTTCTGAAATTGTTAAGGAAAATTGAAATGATATTCGATTAGAACGTGTTGGTATCGGGCCCGTATTTTGGTTTCGGCGCCCGGTACAGGTCTTATATATGCTTTAAGTCATTTCTGTGAAATTTGGTTGAAAACGGACGTCGTTTGACGTGATTCAGACCTAAATTGGAAAATTTGATGTATTATGAAGTTTGAAAGAATTCTTGGATTTTGAGGTTTGATTCATTGTTCTTGATGTTATTTTGGCAATTTGATCGCACGGATAAGTTCGTATGATGTTGTTGAGTTAGTTCATGTGTTTGGTTAGGAGCCCCGATGGCTCGGGTGTGATTCGGATGTGTTTCGGGGTTGTTTTATCCTTAGAAAATTTGGTGTTTTTGCTGGTTGCTGGTGTCCAGGTTTTTGTTCTATGCGATCGCATAGGAATGTCCGCGATCGCATAGAGTTAATTTTGATAGTCATCAATTTGTTATATGTGATCGCATTGATTCTTCCGCGATCGCATAGAGTAAATTTTGGTAGTCATCAATTTGTTCTATGCGATCGCATTGATTCTTCCGCGATCGCATAGAGTTAATTTTTGTAGTCATCAATTTGTTCTATGCGATCGCATTGATTCTTCCGCGATCGCATAGAGTAAATTTTGGGAGGTCACAATTTGTTCTATGCGATCGTATTGATTCTTCCGCGATCCCATAGAGTTAATTTTGGTAGTGATCAATTTGTTCTATGCGATCGTGTTGATTCTTCCGCGATCTCATAGAGTAAAAATTCGCCTAGTTATTTTAAGTTCTAAAAACAGAATGCAATACGGGATTCTCATTATTTTTCACAACTTCTTCTTCTCCAAGCTCTTAGGCAATTTTTGAAGCATTTCTTCACCAAAACTTCTTGGGTAAGTAATCTTTAACTTGTTTTCTTCCACTTTCATCAACACCCACTAGATTTCTAGGCCTAAATATGGAATTAAAGGTAGAAAATTAGGGATTTGGGTAGAACTAAGGCTTTTTGATTAATGGTGATTTAGACCTCGTTTTGGGGTCGAATTTGAAAACAAATTATATATTCGGGCTCGTGGATGAATGGGTGATTTGATTTTGGTCCGAACCTCGTGTTTTGACCAAGCGGGCCCGGGTCGATTTTTGGGTTTTTGGGAAGAATGATTGGAAAGCTATAATTAAACATTGGAACTGGATTGTTTAGCATTTATTGATGTTATTAAGTCGATATTGTATAGATTCGATTGTGTTGGAGCCGAATTCGAAAGGAAAAGCAGCGTTCGAGGCTTGAGTTGGCCGTGGAAGTTCGAGGTAAGTGTTTGGTCTAACCTTACCTTGAAAGAAAGTGAAATCTGCCATGTTTTCCTTACTCTTGTTAGGGGTTGGATTTTGGTTCCTTTATAGTTCTTTTGATATTCTGTTTTTACCTGTTATTCCCCGGAGCATGTTTCCCCCTCCCATCTCTACTTGCTTATTGCTGCTTTACTTTTCGATGTATATCATATAACTGTACAGGTTTATTTGATAGTCTGGTCCTAGCCTCGTCACTACTTCGCCGAGGTTAGGCTAGACACTTACCAGCATATGGGGTCGGTTGTGCTGATACTACACTCTGTGCTCTTTTGCACAGATCCAGGTCCCGGACAGCAGCAGTAGCTCGGGAGCCAGCCTTCTGTCCACCGAGACTCCAAGGTAGCCTTGCACGCGTCCGCAGGCCCCGCGTCTCCTCTATCTTATTTTTCATTCTGTTTTCTCATGTTTTCGAGACAAACAATGTTATATTTCTTTCAAACGATTGTATTTAGTACTCTTAGTAGTTCGTGGATGTTGTGACACCAGTTCTTGGGTAGAGCCACATGTTGAGTTCCGCATTTTTGTTCAGCTTAATTAATTTAAGTCTTCCGCTTTAATTTCATATTCCGCTGTTATTTAAATATTTATCGCTTGTTGTTATGAATGATAAAAAGGATTTAAAATAAAGGAATTGGGAGTTTATGATTTGTGGCTTGTCTAGATTCTACGAGTAGGCGCCATCACGACCCTCGAGGCTGGGAAATCCGGGTCGTGACAGTCATAGTCGAGGAGCCAACAAAGGAGGAGGTCGAGGTCGAGTACCGTTGACAGAGCTGTAACGGCTAGTTTTCGATATACCATATTAAAGAGAATATTCTAGCGAATATTCGGCTCTCATTTGCTAAGATACAAACACCACCTTTTCACTAAGATTCTTGTCCACACTTTTCCACCGGATCTGAGAATAACTCGAATATTCAAGGATTTGTCTATCATTCATTGTCAGGAGAAGGATCCACTTATTCCACCATTTATTGGGTGAATCATTCCTCCTATTTACTTGAATGACATTTATTTCTATTCATTACTATTGAATGCTATATTATTGCTTCCGATTCTAGGGTATTTATTGCATGTTATTGCTGTTTCTCGGTCTGACCTACGCAACACTTATTGCTTCTTTAAAAACACTATCTAGGGATAGTATTGTTAGCTGAGATTAACCCTTATTTACATAATTTTAATTATTTAAACCAAGATATATATNCATACACCTCTATTTCTTTGTGTATCATATCATGGAAGATGGTTGTCATGGCTCTCATGTAAGTGGCCCCAGCGTTCTTCAAACCGAACGGCATCATCTTGTAACAGTATACACCCCAAGGTGTAATAAAAGCTGTCTTCTCTGCATCTTCTTCATCCATCCAGATCTGGTGATAACCCGCGAAGCAATCCACAAAGGATTGGAGTTCGTGCTAGGTGCAGTTGTCGATCAAAATGTGTATGTTTGGTAGTGGGAAGTCGTCCTTGGGACTTGCTCTGTTTAAATCCCGATAGTCAACACATACTCTGACCTTCCCATCCTTTTTCGAAACTGGCACAATGTTAGCTAACCAAGTTGGATACTCAACTACCCTGAGAACTTTGACTTTGATCTGCTTGGTAACCTCCTCCTTGATTTTCAAACTCATGTCTGGTTTGAACTTTCTGAGTTTCTGCTTGACTGGTTGACACATGGGATTAATAGGCAGCTTGTGAGCCACTATGGACGTGCTCAAACCGGTCATGTCATCATACGACCATGCGACAATATCCTCATACTCTCTTAGGAACCGAATGTACTCTTCCTTCTCTGTCGGTGACAAGTAAATGCTGATGCGATTCTCCTTGACGGTCTCGGTGTCCCTCAAATTCACTGCTTCTGTTTCGTCCAGGTTGGACTTAGGCTTGTTCTAAAAATTCTCAACTTCCCTGACAATTTCCTCGGGTATCTCGTCTTCTTCATCCGAATCACTATCCTCATGTTGCGCTGCCTCATTACATGTCACAGTCACCGTTTTATCAGGAAAAGTAATAATAACGCTGTAGAAAGAAAAATTGTAGAAATAATAATGAATAATAAAGAGCAATATATTTGATTAAAACTTAAAAACATCTAGACAAGTACGACTCGATGAATCGAGCATTTATTTTGAAACAAATAAGTCTTTAAAACAAAGTTACTGAAAATCTTAAGTGCCTAGAATGGCGATAGAAATAAAATCTGCCAAGCTACCCAGTGACTCGACGAGCCCGGGATGGTGCGGCGGTCCAGTTCCTGAGAACAGCTCCCTTCTCCATAGTCTGAATAGTGAGGCCTTCTTCCTCCTCCTCCTCAACTATTGCACTGCATTGTATCATTTATTCTGATTTTTCCTTTGCTTTTAGGATCACTTGGAAGAGGAGGATGTGGAGGACCTTTAGGTATGCTGATGATGCCAGTATGTGCGAACCAACCTTTGGGGAATGGAAATAATAAAAAGAAAGAAAGAAAAACAAAAGTAGCCAAGTCAGTAATAATTCTGAAAAGAGTACTTGCAGTATTTAAACATATATTGCGAAAAGATGAAATTCGCGTCCTAATTTGGGAGCCTCGTTGTGCCCGAGGTAGGCCTAGCGACAAGTTGATTTGGAGAACTTAGATGCCAATAAATGCCTCATTTCATTAATATAAAAATAGACGAATCCCAAAACGACACTAAAATAATAAAGGTAAGTCACTATTGACACTTGGCCTTATTACATTTAGGAAAGCAAATAAATCCAGTCTACTTGGTCCCAGAAGGACGCTTCCCAGATTCGATCTTTTTGACTCCATCATACAGGTTCCCCAGCTCGCGCAGACCCAGCAGTAGGTAAGCTCTAGCCAAATGTCCTCCTTCACTTCCTTCAGCGTTCTGGCAATTGCCCAAGTGCTTTCTTACGTGTTTCTTGTCACTTGAGGAAAGGTCCTCCCACCAATCTAGCAGTAATGGTGGGATGTTGCTAACCATACCGAATCTGGGGACCTCATGCCTCATTTTCTGCAAAACAAAAGGGTTAGGCCTTACCCCCACCAGACTTGACTATTTATACGTTTACGATCAGCATATCGGCATTTAGTTCTCCAAATTAATGCACAGAACTTGGTTGTGTCCGTTGGGATTATGGAAAACCCGATGGACTTTTAGATAAGGCTTATCTTAAAGGATCATTATGTGGACAGCATATCGATCCGACTACGTTTGACCATGATGCATGCACAATTTTGATCAGAGTAAGGCTACTTTGGGATTTTAGAATGGTACCCTCAAGCGGACAACTTGAGGGGGAAGGCACAGAACCGTCGACCGTACCGCTGATCGACTGGTTTTACCGTAAATGAGCCTTTCCAAATTTAAGGGTAATAGATAGGAAGAGCGCAACCACTCATTAAGCGTTGCTATAGGATTTGATACGCACGAGTGGAATATGGTGTGGAGCATGATTTATGCAGCAATTAATAACATGTAGTCAAGTATTTGCACGTAGAAAAAATAAATACAGTATTTAAATAATTGAAAGATAGTTACCGGGAAAAGAAAACAAAGAGAGACGTCAGTTTCAGGGATAAAGAATCATAAATGCTTAGAAGAAAACGGACAGATTAAATTCAAATAAGGGGAAAAGGGTACGGGATAAAGCATGCTTGGACTAATTCATAAAAATAAGTTCGTTGTGGTAAGAGCCTAAAGGTATCCCCAGCAGAGTCGCCATGCTGTCGCGCCCCTTTTTTTCCCTCCCCTTTTTACTGGGGAAGAAAGGTCCGGGTTTCGACATTTGTGGGGGGTAATAACTCATTTCCTTTTGGAAATTGGGTATTTTGAAGAGTCGCCACCTAACGGATTATGGTGCGTTAAGGCACCTAGAGTGATTAACTCTTGGATTGGTTTGCATTACCAGAGATTTAGGGTAAGAGCTCGAAATAACCTTGAGGGGAAGGTGTTAGGCACCCCTCTCGGTCTACAACTGTGGGTCCCGACCGAACTTATACTTATGAATTAGTCCTTTAACAAATAAGTAGTTGAAACAAATAATTGCAAATAAAGCATGTTGGACATTGTATGACTCAGATAATAAGACAAAGGATTTGAACAAGTTGTGTACACATAAAAGAAAACGTAAAGTTTTAAGCAAAAGGAATTTGGGAAGGAGGGGTCCTAGGTTGGTTAGCCTACAAGATCACCCCACGCAATGCCGGGTAAACACTCCTCAATGAGGGGCTACACGTGACATTAGCGCGTAGTCATCATATCCCGTTCTACCCAAGTCCCTCCCTTGGTCATAGCCTGAAGCGTTCTAGTAACCTTGACAATGCCTATGCGTGCACTACCCGTCCCTTCCTCGTGGCCCTGGAGGTATTTTAGGACCTCAAAATCTGGGCAGTTCTAGACAACCCCTAAGGTGTTTAAAAGGAGAAAATTCTAGGCGACAGGCAAGAACACGTAGGACTCAACAGATAAATACAACAAGAAGCAGTCAAGAGGCCCATGTTTACCTCCACAAATAATGCACATAAACAACACGTCTCAAACATAAACAAGAGTAGTTTTTGTTAGAGAAAAGACCTAAACAGGATATCTAAGTGGATGTTAATGCCCAGAGATATGCAACCTTATTTTTTATAAACTTGACAGTAGGGTCCTAATCAGTTTGCCTACTGATTTTAAACCTGCTAAGTCTGGACAGCTTAAAATAGCAAAAATACAGTTTTAGATTTGCAGAATTTAAAATCGCCCTATAGGCTTGCCTAAACGCGGAACAGTGATGTCCTAAGAGCATGATAACTACGTTGATACAGTAGAACAGTGAGCAGTTTTTAAAACGGACTCTTGAGTTCCTATAGGCATGCTTTCTAGCGGTAGTGAATGAACACAGTGTTTAAAAGACTCATTAAAGAAAGTGGACAATTGATTAAACCAGTTCAAAAAGGAACTAACATGGATTAACTGACTTGTGTAACTAAATTGATTTTAATTCTATAGGCAGAATTTCTGATTTTATTCCCTATAAGCATGATATCAAGTTGTTAAGAGCTGATGTTAGAAACTTATAGGCATGATTTCTAGTGGAAAACAAATGTGAATACCTGTTGTAGAAGAAATTGAACTTGATCAAATTCTAAGGCATGATATCTAATTACACAGCCATTTAGGTCCTATAGGCATGATTTCTATTATTAGAACCATTTAAACCCTATAGGCATGGTTACTAGTATGGTAAAGCAGACATAGAAAGTGTATTAACAAGATCCTATAGGCATGGTTTCTACCCGTATTACCCCACAAATATATAACTACCCACCCTTTTCACTAATCACCCCAATATTCATTTACAAATAATTATTTTAGACCAGCTGAATAAATTACATAAATAAATAAAAGAAAAGAAGAAGTTACACAATAGGGAGCCTGAAGCAGGCCCAAATGATTTCCCAAACCTCCAATAGCCTCAAATGCCAAATTCCATAGACAATATCATTGTCTATATGCGTCAGTGTTCCCTAAGGATCACAAGGATCCCGGGCAGTGCTCACACCTAGACTTTATAACCAAAACTGAGTAAGTGTAGTGTGGAAGAGCCAGCTCCAGTGCATCAGAGTTCGGAGGGATCTCATAGGGATCCCAAGGAAGTCACACACTGGAGGGGCAGAACTTAAGGACCTAAGAGTAGAGTGGGAGTGCTTGGCATGGTTTTGAAAAGGTTTTGATAGAAAGCAGTATTTGAAAAGACTCAGTAGTTTTAAAAATGAGAGGATTGTTCAGTAAAACAGTTTTAACCAGAGTTGTGTAACAACAGACCACACATAAAGCCAAACAGGTTCAGCAACACTCAGATAATAAACCTTCATATAGGGGAAATTGGGGCTGGGAACACACAGTACAAGTAAACAACATTCTTTGCAATTAAAAGGGTAGTTAACAATGGGTTCATGGGTGCTAACTAGGACATAGTGACAGAATCAGATATGCTTTAGGTGGTCATGGGATTAGGGATAACTAATGATATAACACAATAGGAACTCCAGAACCAACATAGAATCAAACAACTTAGAGTAACAAAATCACTTTGCAAAGAAAGGTTCAGACTGGATAGCAAGTGAACCAATATTCAAAACAAGGTAGAGTCAAGTTTAAACAAACTACTAGTTCATAAGACCTACTGATTTTAGAAGTCATAAGACATAACTAGGTGAAGTAATAGGTCCATTACATGTTGAGCAGCAAAACAAAAGATAGAAACAGATTAAGAATATGATGAACTGAAGCAGTATGAAACACATTGGTTTGAGAACTTGAATTTAAAAAACATACCAGTAAAGAGAGTAAACGAAAGGTAAAGAACAAGAGAGTGCAATAATTAGCCTTGGCTTGCAGCCAGCTAATTTAGTAACAATAGTAAGTAACAAAGNTATATATATATATATATATTTTTTTTTTTTGTCAAACAATTTGGCGCCGTCTATGGAAATTTTTTAGTTAAATTATTTAGTTTCCTCTAGATCTACTACTAACACATGTCACTAACGTCAAAAACTCCAAGATCTCCTTTCTCTATGTATACAAAACCCTACATGGCAGGTAACCGAGAAGAAAGGACGAGAATAATAAGTGACTTCCCAACCAACCTCACGAATGTCATCAACGGAAGCTGTGAGACGGCAGGCGAGGACACAACGCCCAGTGCGTCCCCTAGGCAAGATGGGTCACCGCCCCCACACTACAGCATAACGAAATCCTGTAGTAAAGGATCCTCCACATCTGTGGAGGAAGAGACGCCCCCAGCTGTGAAAAAACTCCTCGAAGCGTGGCTAACTGACATGCTAACAAGCGTCCTCAACAAGCCCACTCCAGGCACGCCTACAGAAAATGCAAGGACTTGCACGATACAACAAACAGACGAGCAAAGTAACCAACCCTTTCCTCAAACAACAGGTATTACTCACAATGCCATTGATAGTGCAGGTGACAATGCCCTCGCAGCCATTCTAAAAAGGATGGAAGAAATGGAGAATGAAAACAAGGCGCTCCGAGATCAAATGAAAGAATACCAAGAAAGGGTCGATAAAATACCGGGCGCTCCTAAGCTGTTGCAGAAGAGGGACGCCGACCGGTTCACCGCGCAGCCGTACAGTGATGATGCAGCCCCACATGCAATACCAAAGACCTTCAAAATGCCGCCCTACCTCAGGATATATGACGGCACGACCGAACCTGAAGATCACGTGACTCATTACGTCACCGCCGTGAAAGGCAATGATCTCGCCAAAGAACAAGTATCTTCCATTTTGTTGAAGAAGTTTCGCAAAATCCTCACATGAGGGGCATTAACATGGTATTCGCAGCTACCAGCACGCTCCATAGAAACTTTTGAGGAAATGGCCGATAATTTCGCACCGGCCCATGCCAGAGCCAAGAAGGTCGAGGCAAGAGCGAATGACATATTTTCTATTAAGCAGTCCATGGGAGAGGGACTAAAGGGACTTCCTCGCCCGGTTCAACCGAGTAAGGATGACTCTGCCAAACGTATCAGAAGGGATGGCGGTCGCAGCCTTTCAGTACGGGCTGAGTAGAGATAGTTCAAGAGCAACTAGAAAACTGTTGAGTCGGTTGATGAAGTATCCCCCAAACACTTGGGAAAAAATCCACAACGCTTATTGTGCCGAGGTTCGTGTATCGAGACTAAGCATTGTCTCCTCTTTTTGCATGAGGCTAAGCACTGCCTCCTTTATTTGTATGAGACTAAGCATTGTCTCCTTTTCTTGCATGAGGCTAAGCACCGCCTTTTCCTTACATTAGATTAAATACGATCTCCCCTACTAAGACCTAGCACTACCCTCTGTTCACCTAGGGCGCCCTGCCCTCATCTTATACAAGACTTAGCCTTGTCTTGTCTCATCTTCGCATATGACCAAGCATCATGTCTTTGCATTTCATGGGCTACATCGCCATTTTGTCCAAAGGCGTCATAGTCCGAAGGCATCATCCTCATAACCAGGAGACACCATTCCATGGCCTGAGGATCACTCAAAATTGCACACCATTATTCAAAGGTGTCATAGTCCAGAGGCACCATCCTCATAGCCCAAGGACATCATTTCATGGCCTGCGAATCCCTTATCATACGCTTCATAGCTCAAGATGTCATGGTCTAAGGACATCATCCTCACCGTCCAAAGACAGCTTTCATGGTCCAAAGGGAATTTACATCACGTTTAAATTCGCGCAATAACCCATATATATTTGCATGCATCGTGTTTTAAGTTTTGAAGGTAATCCATGAAGTAACCGTTCTTCAAACATGAGCAATCCTCACTCCGGTTTCCTTTCACAACGTTCACATCCTGCAATTGTTTCAAACAAAACCGACCACCATCAATTACCCGCCTTTTATTCTATGACCGCTTAGATATTTGCTCAGCGATACATCCATAACGTACAATTCGTCCTGTAAATTTTGAAAACATCCAATGGCTATTTGTACAATTCGTCCCGTAAATTATGACATAAATTTGGTCCGTCAATCAAAAGCTAGATAGATATAGAAATAAAATATAGATAAATTTAATTTCCTGCATAATAAAGTTACCATATGGCAGCAAAATACACTGGAAATAAATGCTACTCCTATTTTACATGTCTTATTCGACCAAACTACGCCAATAGTAATCCACTCTCGATATGACTTGAAACAAACCAACTAGCTGATGAAATTCTATCCCATTACGTAACCATCCTTCTCCAATACATCATAAGCAAAAACACGAACCTTAAATAATTTAAACTTGATTAGGTGGGGTGCGCCAAGCCCAAGCAATAGTGCAAGACCAAGACGACGCGCGAAGGCCAAGCAGCAAGCTACCTTGATGAACCTTCCCCTTAAAAGATTGAGTTAATATCGTGTGAGCCGATAGCCCACACATCAGATATTAAACTGATAAGAACAGATACTACAAAAGGCCGAGAAAGGTATGTTTTGCTACTTTCACAGGCCTCTTCTTTTATAATGTGTCTCAACCCTCTGTTTGTTCTTTCTAGCAATGTGGGACTCATGAACCTTAATATAATAGTATTACTCTCCCCAGTTTCCAGAAAGGAACTTCTTCGGTTTCTTTTCAAGTGTTTACAATACCATATCTCCCTTGATCAAAGGACCTTCAAGCGTGAGTTTAATTCTTGCACGTGTTACCATAATAGGTCTTAGGTAACCTCAAGCATGTATGGTTTTATTCAAGTATGTATAAATTTATTATTTGGTGCAAAACATTGCAAATAAATAAGATATTATATGTTTTCTCGACCAAACTACGTATAGTAATCCATCCTCCAATTAGCTCGACATGAACATGTACGTGTGCTCCACAGAGACGGACCTACCCTTAGGGTAGGGGAGTCACTGGCCCCTATAATTTCGAAAAAATATATGTATATATGTGTACATATCTTAAATAACATGTATATATCGTGATTGGTACCTTAAAACTCAAAGCTTATGCAGCTGCATTGCTCGACTTTTAGTGCGTTGTTTGAGTATGATTCTCACTCTAGCATTTGCTCAATTTTTATTTGATAATGGTGCCCCAACCACTTTCAAATCCTGGATCCGCCTTTGGTGCTCCAAGCAAAATTAGCTTTGCATAAAGCACACACAAACATACATTGTAGACACTAGGGGTGCTCCCACGTGTATCAAAGAGGGTTAGATGAACCCGCTTCGTCGAAAAAATATCTTATATATACATGTATCTAATACGTGAACAATGAGTTTATTTATATAATAATGAATCCGCTTGACACAACATACCTTTGTGGCGTGGTGGTCAAGTGGGTTCAAAGGCTTTGGATGGTTTAGTGATCGACTGCACAGGAACACTTAGCTCTTTGGCTTTTGAGTATTATTAATTATGTTTGTATAGCCGCATTACCCTAATTAAGTTTACTTCAGAGTGTTTACTCTTTGTTCAGAGTAGGTTCATTCAGAATAAGTTTAGCTTATAAGCTCTCTTCAATTATTTGTATTAATTTAGTTTTGTTATTACTCTTTCTTTCGATATTTTTTGTTGGTAAATAACAACATTGTTTCTACAAATGAGGAAAATATTTAAAAAAGGTTATATGTTTTAGAGCTTAATATACTTTTAAATACGTTAAATAAAATTTGTTAGCAAAATTTGTTCAAGTAAGTAGATAATTTATTCTAAAATTAAATTTTAAATAGAATTTGTAGTACTTTTATTTAAAAAAATTTGCTCAACTGCTAAAGCTAAAAGCGTCAACTTAAAAATGATGACTTCATTTGTTGTAGTGAATAAAAAAGAAAAAATATAGTGGAGCAAATCTCGCTTGTTATATCAGATACCGTTCTTATTATTGGTGTCGTGTTTAATGAACCCGCTTGTATAAAATTCTGGGTCCGCCACTGATAAACACTAAGCGTTTCGATGATTTTCTATATTAGTACAACTATGTTCCTGTTATGCTATAGCATGTAGAAAGCTTCCAAGAGGGGAAATGTAACCAATATAAGTAACATCAATTTTATTAAAAGAATTCATGATGTTAAAAGGATTAACACCACACTAGTATAACCAGAGGTCAAGACATCACTATGTATGCAATTGAGAAGTCAAATAAGCAAAAACTTATCTAGCGATAAGGTGTAATCTGGTACTAAAAACACACAGAATATCAAGGATTTTGTTGATTTTCTCTGTTCGTCCAACTATGTCATATTGTGATGCTATTATGTGCATTACACAACAGCGGGAAGAGGAGGGAGCTCATCTATATACATACCAAAGATTTCCATTACATAACTACATATTCATCCTTCTAAAATAAAAAATGTTCTTCATTTTGTTAAGCCAGCTTGAAAATAAAATGTTCTTCATCTCCTCCACCAGCGGGAAACTTCCATCATCGAGGGCAACAGGAAAATTTTCCGCGTGGGGAGGAAACACCGTCGCCAAAGGGATCACTTCACTCCCCTCACTAGACTCGGAAGGCATGTTAGATATGTTTTAAAAGAAGTATCGAATGGTGAAGAACTGAGAACGAGTGCAAGTCACTGGAACAGAAAGAAGAGGTTTAGGGCAAGGGAATAATGCAGGGTTTTGATATAAAAACTTGAAACTTCAAAATCATACCCTAACATCCCTATTATAAGGGTCGTGGCTCCAGAACCAAAGTCAGTTCATCATTACCTGGCACCGAAACCAAAGCAGCACGTTCAATCAAGGGTCACATGCAAAACGAAGCAAGGCATCGGAAATATGCATCATAATGACACATAATATCATGATGTCACCCTAATTCGTGGACAGCATAACTCCAACAGACCAATCGGGAAAATCGAAGCATTCGAAATAGGCGACCCACTTGTTACGTTGACAGTTCGATCGTAGCCACTACGACCCTCACAGCTCGCTTGATTGTTCCGACCACGACGAACAAAATCCGCTCATCGAACGCGACTGAAGTCGGCCTCAATAAGCAGAGGTACTAACTGTATGGGTCAAATCTGTCTTTGAATGCTATATTATTGCTTCCGATTTATATGGTATTTATTGCATGTTATTACTGTTACTCGGCCTGACCTACACAACATTTATTTCTTCTTTAAAAACTCTATCTAGGGATATTATTGTTAGCTGAGATTACCCCTATTTACATAAATATAATTATTTGAACCAAGATATATATATATATATATATATATATATATATATATATATATATATATATATATATATATATATTTGTCAAATAATTTGGCGCCATCAATTGGGATTTCTTAGTTAAATTTTTTAGTCCTCTAGATCTACAACTAACACAGGTCACTAACGTCAAAAACCCCATGATCTCTTTTCTATGTGCATACAAAACCCTACATGGCAGGTAACCGAGAAGAAAGGACAAGAATAACAAGTGACTTCCCAACCAACCTCATAAATGTCATCAACGAAAGTTGTGAGATGGCAGGTGAGGACACGACGCCCAGTACGTTCCCTAGGCAAGATGGGTCACTGCCCCCACACTGCAGCATAACAAAATCTTGTGGTAAATGAGCCTCCACATCTGCGGAGGAAGGGACGCCCCCAGCTGTGAAAAACTCCTTGAAGTGTGGCTAACTGACAAGCTAACAAGTGTCTTAAGCAAGCCCGCTCTAGGCACGCCTATGGAAAACGCAAGGACTTGCACGATACAAAAGATAGACGAGCAATGTAACCAACCTTTTCCTCCAACGACAGGTATTACTCATAATTCCATTGATAGTGCACATGACAACACCCTAGCAGCCATTCTAAAAGGATGAAAGAAATAGAGAATGAAAACAAGACGCTCCGAGATCAAATGAAAGAATACCAAGAAAGGGTCGATAAAATACCGGGTGCTCCTAAGTTGTTGCCTAAGAGGGATGCCGACCGATTCGTCGAACGGTCATGCAGTGATGATGCAGCCCCACATGCCATACTAAAGACCTTCAAAATACTGCCCTACCTCAGGATATATGACGGCACGAACAACCTTGAAGATCACGTGACTCATTACGTCACCGCCGTGAAAGGCAATGATCTCGCCAAAGAACAAGTATCTTCCATTTTGCTGAAGAAGTTTGGCGAAACCCTCACATGAGGGGCATTAACAAGAGTGAACGACATATTTGCTATTAAGAAGTCCCTAGGAGAGTGACTAAGGGACTTCCTCGCTCGGTTCAACCGAGTGAGGATGACTCTGCCATATGTATAAGAAGGGATGGCAGTCGCAGCCTTTCAAAACGGGCTGAGTAGAGATGGTTCAAGAGCAACTAGAAAACTGTTGAGTCGATTGATGAAGCCACTTGGGATGAAATCTACAATACTTATTGTGCCGAGGCCCGTGCAGATGAGGACGACCTCAACGGGCCAACTCACCGACCAACTTCGCTACAAGTCGAATCAAGAAAAGATCAAAGAGACAACGCCAAAAGAGAACATCTAATTCCGCGACCTAACAGGGAACGACATCAACCATATATCAGGACGACTGTTGCGCCCTCCCCCCACTACGAAGAAGGTCCGTCCAGACCAAGGATGGGAACTCATCAGAACGACAGAGGTATGCGTCCCCTATTAGCTGCTCACAATTTTTGTGTGTGATCTACAGAGACAGTGTACGCTCTGGAGAAGCTCGGACCGAAAGTGAAGTGGCCGTCGAAGATGAGATCGGACCCGAATACCAGAAAGTCCGACACCCTTTGTGAGTTCCACCAGGAATGAGGACACAAAATTGAAGATTGCATCACCCTAAGGCAAGAAGTCGTAAACATGTTGCGACAAGGGCACCTCAAAGAGTTACTAAGCGACAGTGGAAGAACCAACTTCGCCAGAGGATGCGAACACCAAGGACCGCCAAAACCACTCTCACTAGCTCGTACCATCAACATGATCATTGGCGGTAGTGATGGCCCATCTATTAACAGCGTGAAATTCACCACTACCCACAAACTCAAGCGATCTATCACCCGCGAACGGGACGACGAACTCGAAGAAAGTATCATCTTCGATAAGTCGGATGCCAACGGTTTGACCTTTCCTCGTAATGACACCCTCGTTATTACTTTACGTATTTTAGATACCAATGTTAAACGCATTATGATAGATGACGGAGCAGCACGTGCATTATCCATCCCCGAGTGCTTACCCGAATGAGACTTGAAGATAAGGTAGTGTCGCGCTGCATCACGCTAACTGGTTTTAACAATGCAGTTGAACAGACATCCGGGGAAATTACACTCCCCGTTTTGGCTAGCGGCGTAACTTTTGAGACAACGTTCCACATCATGGACCAGGCCACTGATAAGTAGGGATTTTGACTACTTATTTGCACTCTTTTACTTGCGTTTTAGCTAAAAAATGCTTAAAGGTATTCCCGAGAACTGATAAAATGTGCTTACTTGCAGGATTAGTGGAAAATGAGCCAAAGAGATAAAAATCAACTCAAGAAGGAGTAATTTTGGACAAGGACTAAAACAAAGAAAAAAAGAGCAAAGTGTGAACCGCACAATATTGTGTGCGGCAGCAGACTATGAAGACTCATCTGTCAGATTTTATATGCAAAGTGCGGACCGAACAATTATAGTGCGGCCGTAGAAGATGAGTTTCAGAGAGATCTGAATTTGGTCCATGAAGAAGTGCGGACCATACCATTATTGTGCGGCCGCAGAATCAAAAGTGTGGCCGCCACTCAGAAATGTGCGGTCCACATATGCCTTCCATGTCAAAGCTCAATCTCAAGAGTGCGGCCGCACTCATAATTGTGTGGTCCGCAGAATCTGAAGAAGTGCGGCTGCAACCCAGAATTGTGCGGCCGCAAAAGTCTATCCTGTCAAGCCAACACCAAAGTGCGGACCGCACACAGAATTGTGCGGCCGCAGAACCTCCGCAGGGGCAATTTTGTTCAATAATTTCAGCTGGGTATAAATAGGCTTTTTGTCAAATTTAGGTTAAGTTAGAACATCAGAGAATAGATAGCCGTTTCTCCTTTACTGCTTTGGGTAACTTTGTAATAGTTTATCATTTTAACATTGGATTCTCTTCCCTTTATCATTTATTATGAGTTTAATCTTATTTTCTTCTTTAGTTTCTTCAATTTCCTTTATGAGTAGCTAATTTCTTAGCTAGGGTTGTGACCCAACCCTAGTGTGGGTACCTAATGGGCTTTTAATTTAGGGCTTGTTTGTGATTGGGTTAGTGATATTTAACCTAGTTCTTACTTGAATTCAAGAATTAATGGTTGCAAATATTGATTCATGCCTAATTGACTTAGTCTCTACTTGAGAAAGAGAGACTAAGTCTAGGAAAACTTGGCTAACAAGGAATTGGGGTGAACTCAAAAAATTGATAGCCCCAATTAAATGGTTGAACCTAGAGATAGTAAGAACCGACTTGAGCATATATCACTTATTTTGTGAATTACCCATTTGGACTTGAGAAAGCTAAATTGGGAAAAAATACTCTAACTACCGAGAGGTATCGAGTGGGTAATTTTGTGTGATTGCTATATTACACCCCAACCAATCAAACTTGCCCTCAAGCCTACAATCCATTAGGTAACCACCTAGGTGGAAGTCACGACCCTAGATCTTGTATCAACTTGAAAAACAACAACACCAAAAATATCGTTCTCTAGCTTTTCATTTGCAAACATTAGCATAATCATTAGAAGTCGAAAGAAACAACCAAACATGTGGAAGTGCATTTTGGGCATATTATACACTTAGTCTAGATATATACCTAATCCAACATAATCTCTCTGTGGAATCGATCCTGACTCACATTGGGTAACTATAATTGCATCAACCGCTTCACAATCCTAATTAGTGGTGTGAATTTGGGCGACATCAATTTTTGGCGCCGTTGCCGGGGAGCTAAAAAGGGATTTAGCTATATATTTGGTTTTGTGTGTGATTTGTTTTCTTTTCCTTGTGGGCTTTTAATTGCTTTGTGAAACAATTATAGGTGATACAATGGCTCTCAACAACAATGATCCTATTGGAAACGTGCCCTTGGGGGAGGACGTGGATGATGACCAAGTTGATAAGGTTCCTCTTGAACCTCAAGCAAATAGACGATGCCGACCGCCTCATGACAACGTTCCCATTCCACCCCCACCTCCTCCAAGAGCGGCGGCACACTGGGTGTTTCCGAATAAAGGATACGCAAGTAACATAGTCACACCCCGCATTCGGGCGGGAAACTTTTAACTCACAAATGTTATGCTTACGCTATTGAAACAACGGGGATTCTTCACCAGGGCTCCGAGTCAAAATGCATACAAGCATTTGAAAGGGTTTGTTGACACTTGCTGGGGGAGTAAACAGACCAACGTCTCCGAGGATGCTTTACGGTTGAGGCTATTCCCTTTCTCTCTACGGGGGAAGGGCTTAGATTGGTTAGAAAGGTTGCCAGATCATTCGATCCGTACATGGGATGAATTGGCCAAGAAATTCATTTCCAAGTTCTTTTCTCCTGGGCATATGTCAACTCTTAGGGATGAGATTCTAGATTTCAAACAAGAACCCAACGAGCCTTTGCATGAGATATGGGAGAGATACCGAACAATGGTCAAAGAGTTCCCAATAATGACATGACGGAGGCTATGATTCAAAAAACTTTCTATAGGGGGATCAACACTACCAATCAATGTGTGGTCAACCAACTTACCGGTGGAAGTTTCATGACAATTCCATATGCGGAAGCTTGTGATATCTTAGATGAAATGGCGGATACTTCATCGCCATGGCAAAGTAGAGCAAATATTCCTCAAGGTGATCCCAATATGATTCACTTGCATAAAGAATTACATGATCATGGGCAAGCAATTGCCGAGTTTACCACCACAATGAATCAACTAGCCAAAACTCAACTCAACAAGTGCAAGGTCCAAAGCAAGGAGGGAGTTAATATGATGGTAAACAAGAGAAGGCAAAAGGGTTCTCAAGTGCAAAACCGTGTTGAAAATTATGTGCAAGATGATAGTGGATTTGATCAAGATGAACAATACAATGAACAAGAGGAGGAAGTACAATATGTGAACAACTTCCAAGGGCGAAGAAACAACAATCAAGGCCCAAATCAACAACAATGGCGACCATAAGGAAATCAAGGAAATTGGAATTCAAGCAATCAAGGTAGTTGGAACAATCAAAACAACCAAGGGAATTGGAACAATCAAAGAAATCAAGGAAATTGGAATGGTCAAAATAACCAAGGCAATTGGAGTGGCAATAATCAAGGCTATTGAGGAGGTAATAACCAAGGAGGGTGGAACAACAACAAGAACAACAACCGGGGGTCGGGTTTCCGAAAGCCCCTGATGTTTTAACAACCGAGCAACCTGCCTCCCTATCCTTTTCAAGGTCCGAGCTCTTCCAACAATGAGATGGGAAGAATTGAGAATATGTTTAAACAAATGACGGAGAAGAATGCCGACTCCGATGCTCAACTAGACACTCACAACACTTCTATTCGCAATTTGGAAGTTCAATTGGGCCAAAACTCGCAAGCTTTGAACGCTCGTCCTAAGGGGCACTACCAAGTGATACGGTGGTGAACCCAAAGAGAGGGAATAACACGGGACATGCCATGGCCGTTACTACAAGGAGTGGAAAAGGTGGGTTGCAACCACCTCAAGCCAAAAGAAAATTGTGGATGAGGAACAATTGGTACAAGAAGATGAGATGCCAAGCAATGAAGTGCAAGCAAATGATGAGGTGAGAATTGATACTTAATACAATGTGGAGGAGACTCAAGAAGAATTGAACCCGTCTAGGGAGCACATTGTTGACATACCGGAACCGGTAGTGCCAAAGGCTAAGGCACCAATGCCAAGGCCTCCTCCTCCATACCCTCAAAGGCTTGCCAAGCATAATAGCGAGAACCAATTCAAAAGGTTTATTGACGTGATGAAGAGTTTGTCTATTAATGTACCATTTGTTGAGGCTTTGGAGCAAATGCCGGGTTATGCAAAGTTCATGAAGGACTTGGTGACCAAGAAGAGGTCGATGAATTGTGAGACTATAAAGATGACACATCAAGTGAGTGCAATTATGCACTCAATGGCTCCTAAATTGGAAGATCCGGGCGCTTTCACAATCCCATGTACCATTGGAAGTGCTAACTTTGCCAAAGCTTTATGTGATCTTGGGGCAAGTATCAACTTGATTCCCTATTCGGTGTTTAAAACATTGGGAATTGGGCAACCAAGACCCACATCCATGAGGTTACAAATGGCGAATCATACTATGAAGAGACCATTGGGTATTATTGATGATGTGTTGGTTCGTGTTGACAAGTTCATCCTCCCGGCGGACTTCATGATTCTTGGTTGTGAAGTAGACTATGAGGTGCCTATTATTTTGGGTAGACCTTTCCTTGTTTGGGAAGGCTCTTGTTGATGTGGAAGCTGGTGAGCTCACCTTCCGGGTGGGTGATGAAAAGGTGGTCTTCCATGTATGCAAATCTATGAGGCAACCAAATAGCAATGAAGTTTGTTCGTTTTGCTCAACCTTGATGATGATGAGGAGAAGGTTGGATATGTGGAATATGTGAATGCTTTGCAAGGAATGGGGTACACTTATGAACCCCGCAAGTTATTCTTGGATCTTGAAAACCGGAAAACTCCTCCAACAAAGCCCTCAATCGAGGAGCCTCCCACCTTGGAGTTAAAGCCATTGCCTCCATATCTCAGGTATGAATTCCTTGGCCCTTGTTCTACTTTACCGGTTATTTTTCCTCTTGTTTGACTAACGTGCAGGTAGCTCCACATTGGCGGTGCTACAAAAGAGGAAGAAAGCTATAGGATGGACATTGGCGGATATTACGGGCATAAGCCCCGCCTTTTGCATGCACAAGATTATTTTGGAGGAGGGTGCCAAAACCTCCGTTGAACATCAAAAGAGGCTAAATGAAGCAATGCAAGAGGTGGTCAAAAAAGAGATCATAAAGTGGTTAGATGCTGGGGTTGTTTACCCCATTTCCGATAGTTCATGGACTTCTCTGGTGCAATGTGTCCCAAAGAAAGGGGGGATGACTGTGGTTACTAATGACAAGAACGAGTTGATTCCTACAAGAACCGTGACCGGGTTGAGAGTGTGTATGGACTATCGCAATTTCAACAGTCACAAGGAAAGATCATTTCCCACTTTCTTTCCTTGATCAAATGCTTGATAGGTTGGTCGGCCGTGCTTTCTATTGTTTCCTCGATGGGTATTCCGGCTATAATCAAATTCTTATTGCTCTGGAGGATCAAGAAAAAACTACTTTCACATGTCCCTATGGTACTTTCGCATTCTCGCGGATGCCATTTGGGTTATGTAATGCACTGACGACTTTTCAAAGGTGTATGATGGCTATCTTCACCGACATGGTGGAGGATTTTCTTGAGGTCTTCATGGATGACTTTTCCATGGTCGGGAATTCTTTTGATGATTGATTGAAAAATGTGGATAAGGTCTTGGCAAGATGTGAAGAAACAAACTTGGTATTGAATTGAGAGAAATGTCACTTCATGGTCGAGGAAGGCATTGTCCTTGGCCATATAATTTCAAAGAATGGTATTGAGGTCGACAAGGCCAAAATAGAGGTGATTTTTAAACTCCCACCTCTACATCCATGAAGGGAGTGAGGAGCTTCTTGGGTCATGCGAGGTTCTATCGCCAATTCATCAAGGATTTTTCCAAAGTGGTGAACCCCTTGTGTAAGATTTTGGAGAAGGATTCCAAGTTCCATTTCAGCGAAGATTGCATGAAGGCATTCGAATTTCTTAAGTTCTAGTTAACTACTACTCCTATTATTACCGCACCGGATTGGAGCTTGCCTTTCGAGCTCATTTGTGACGCAAGTGATGTGGCGGTTGGAGCAGTTTTGGGGCAAGGAATCAACCAAAGCTTCCATCCGATCTACTATGCTAGTAAGACCATGAATGATGCCCAATTCAATTACACGGTGACCGAGAAAGAGCTCCTTGCTATTGTCTTTGCTATGGAGATGTGATGACCCAAAGAGGTCATCTTTTGTTTTATAATCCGAACTCGAGTTTCGAGGCCTTGAAAACCTCATTTTCTTTCTCCTCGATTTGCGTGCGTAGCCCGAGCGCGTTTTTGGAAAGCCTATATGTGAAATTTGAGAAAAATATTAAATTTTGCCTTTAAAATTGATTAAAGTTGACTTCGGTCAACATTTTTGGTAAATGGACCCGGAACCATGATTTGACAATCCCGTAGGGTTCGTAGTAAAATATGGGACTTGGACATATGCCCGGAATCGAATTCCGAGGTCCCTAGCCCAAGAAATTAATTTTTGAAGAAAATTGTTTGCTGAAAAATATAAGGATTTTTAGAAATGGAATAGTGAGTGATCTCATTTGTATCAAGCTCGTATTTTGGTTCTCGAGCCCGGTACAGGTTTAATATGGTATTTAAGTTGTGTCTATGAAATTAGGTGTGAAATGGGACTGATTTGACGTGATTCCGACGTCCGGTTGCGAAAATAGAAATTTCAAGTGCTCTTAAGAAAATCATGAGTTTAGGTGTCAAATTCGTTGTTTTTAGTTGTTATTTTGGCGATTTGATCGCACGAGCAAGTCTGTATGATGTTTTTAGACTCGTATGCATGTTTGGTTTAGAGCCCCGAGGGCTCGGGTGAGTTTTGGATAGGCTACAGAGTGATTTGGAACTTGGAAAAATAGCTGGTATGCTTCAGCTGTGTTGCAGGCCTCAGACCTCGCAAATGCGAGGTCAGGGTTCGCATTTGCGATCACTGTCAAGGTCGCATCGCAAATGCGAAGGAAGCTGGGCCAGCTCATGTTCGCAATTGCGAACAAGCCTTCGCAAATGCGAAGTAGTCAGGGGAGGGGGATCATCGCAAATGCGACCAAAGGTTCGCATTTGCGACAGTAGCAGAGATGCGGCAGGTTCGCATTTGCGACACCTACCTCGCATTTGCGAGCTTCGCAATTGCGAAGCTCCTGTCGCAAATGCGACATCTGCAACAGATCAAAACATGACTTAGACAGGAGTTTCAACTCATTTCTCAAATTTTCAAACCCTAAGCACCCATAGGCGATTTTCTAAAGAGGAGTTCTTCCCCAAATCATTGGTAAACAATTTCTAACTCATTTCTCTCAATCTATTCCATCTTTTAACAAGATTTAATCACATAATCTAGGGTTTTTCATGGAAAATTGGGTGTTTTGGGTAGAATTTAGGAATTTTGAAATTTGGGGATTTAGACCACAGATTGAGGTCGGATTCCAAAGCCAATTGCATATTTGGGCTCGTGGGTGAATGGGTAATCGGATTTTGGTCCGAACTTTGAGTTTTGACCAAGCGGGCCCGGGGTCAGTTTTTGACTTTTTGGTGAAATGTTGGGTAATCTATAATCATGCATTAGAATTGGTTTATTTGGCGTTAATTGATGTTATTAAGTTAATTATGACTAGATACAAGCGGATTGGAGGTGGAACCGAGAGGTAAAGCGGTAATTGAGTCTTGATTTTGGCCGTGGAATCGAGGTAAGTGTTGTGGCTAACCTTAGCTTGAGGGATTAGGTGTTGTTGCCCTATTTGCTACGTGTTTAGTTGATTGAGTACGACATATAGGTGAGGTGACGAGTATCTATACGTTGTTGTTGGGTCATAGCATGCAAGTGAGTCCTATACTTGTGATCCTTGTGTTTCTTATTATGTATTGTTCATGCTTAAACTGGTTATCCTTCATGATTGAACAAGTCTTATTATGTTTTCCTGGTATTGGATAATTGTTGAGTATTGACTCAAGTGGAGACATGTATTGTGAAGTTAACTGTTGAAACGAGATTGGTTATTGTTGATTCCCTTGCCGGGATGTTATTGTTTCTATTGTTTGGGTGAGGGAGAGTGTAAAGCACGAAGGGTGATGCCGTGCACGATATTGTGAGTGAGTGTTAATGCACAAAGGGTGATGCCGTGCCATATTCTGTGAGTGTTAATGCACGAAGGGTGATGCCGTTCCATGATTATGAGAGAGTTAATGCACGAAGAGTGACGACGTGCTGTTTCTGTTGTTTCATATGGTGAGGACGAGAGTAAAAGTATGAAGGGTGATGCCGTGCACGTGTTAATGTGTTATTATTTGTGTTGGTTCAAAGCATGATATTTACCTTGCTTCTTTACTGTATCAATGTCAGAATTTGATACTCCCCTTAGCATGTTTCCCTTTCCCGTTATGTTTTTGTTAAATTTCTGTTGTTATTTCTTTCTCGTATATGATTTAACTGCACAGGTTTACATATTGTTGTCATGTCCTAGCCTCGTCACTACTTCGCCGAGGTTAGGCTCGGCACTTACCAGTACATGGGGTCGGTTGTACTGATACTACACTCTGCACTTTTTGTGCAGATTTCGGTGCCGAACCTCGTGAGTAGAGTTTGGGGTGCTGCCTTCAGTCCACAACAGACCCAAGGTAGATCTGCCGGTGTTCGCAGACCCTGGAGTCCCCTTCCCTCTATCTTAGATTTCCTCTCTCTTTTCATTTCGAGAACAGATGTATTTCTTTTAAACCAGTATTTGTAGAAATTCTTAGACGTTCGTGGATTGTGACACCAAATCATTGGGATAGTCGTGTTTTAGAGTTTTGGAACTGTTGTAGATTTTTCCGCACCTCATATCTGTTTAGTTTAAAATTATTATTTATTAATGTTTGGTTATTGATTAATGTGTTAGAACCGTAAGAGCACTAGGTTTCCTAGGTCTCACAATTCACGAACAAGCTAGGTAGAGTCTGAGGGATCGGTACGGAGACGTCTGTGCTTATCCCCTAGAGGCTGCAGAGTTTAGGAATAACTTCACATCTATTCTTCTCTGTCGTGCGATTTGACTTCTCAATGCTAATTGAACTTTTACTCCTTTCTTTCGCAGATGGCGAGAACACGTACCGCTTCATCAGCTGATTAGTAGCCCGAGCCCCCAGTGGCAGCTCTTACGCGGGGCAGGGGACGAGGCCGAGTCCGTGCTAGAGGCTGAGGTAGGGGGAGGGCTCAGCCTAGAGCTCGAGCAGCAGCACCATCAGCGGAGCCTCAGGTGAAGTTCGATGATGAGGTTCCGGCTCAGAATGTTCCGGCAGGGCCAGCTCAGGTTCCCGAGGGACTTATCACTACCCCGGTACTTCAGGATGCTTTGATCCGTCTAGTGGGCCTTATGGAGAGCGTAGCTCAGACTGGCACATTCCTTATAGCACCAGCGTCTCTCAGGCTGGGGGAGGAGCTCAGACTCCCGCTACCCACACCCCAGAGCAGATGGCTCCTCAGTTCCAAACTCCAATAGCTCAGCCAGTGGGAGTAGCTCTGCTAGTTGTTGTGGCTCAAGCCACTGGTGGATCATCTATGTCTTCTGAGGATTTGTTGAGGTTGGATAAGTTTACCAAGATTTTCCCGGTTCACTACAGTGGGGCAGCTTCTGAGGACCCCTAGGATTATCTTGACCGCAGCCATGAGGTGTTGTGGAACATGGGATAATAGAAACCAATGGGGTTGACTTTGCCGTATTCCAGATGATAGGGTCCTCCAAGAGATGGTGGAATGATTTAGCGTTGACTAGACCTGCTGGGTCGCCTGCCTTGACTTGGGACCAGTTCTCTCAGCTATTTCTCGGGAAGTTCCTTCCTATCACTCAGAGTACCGCAAGCGGTTCGAGCATCATCAGTAGGGTTCTATGACAGTCACCCAGTAAGAGACTAGGTTTGTTGATTTGGCTCGTCATGCCCTGTCGCGCCCCCTTTTTTCCTGCCCCTTTTTTACGGGGGAAGAAAGGTCCGGGTTTCGACATTTATATGGGTGATAACTCATTTCCTTTTGGGAATTGGGTATTTTAAAAAGTCGCCACCTAACGGATTATGGTGCGTTAGGGCACCTAGAGCGATTAACTCTTGGATTGGTTTGCATTACCAGAGATTTAGGGTAAGGGCTCGAAATAACCTTGAGGGGAAGGTGTTAGGCACCCCTCTCGGTCCACAACTGTGGGTCTCGGCCGAACTTATACTTATGAATTAGTCCTTTAATAAATAAGTAGTTGAAACAAATAATTGCAAATAAAGCATGTTGGACATTGTATGACTCAGATAATAAGACAAAGGATTTGAACAAGTTGTGTACACATAAAAAAAAAAGTAAAGTTTTAAGCAAAAGGAATTTGGGAAGGAGGGGTCCTAGGTTGGTTAGCCTACAGGATCACCCCATGAAATGCCCGGTACACACTCCTCAATGAAGGGTTACACGTGACATTAGCGCATAGTCATCATATCTCGTTCTACCCAAGTCCCTCCCCTTGGTCATAGCCTGAAGCGTTCTAGTAACCTTGACAATGCCTATACGTGCACTACCCGTCCCTTCCTCGTGGCCCTGGAGGTATTTTAGGACCTCTAAATTTGGGTTGTTCTAGACAACCCCTAAGGTGTTTAAAAGGAGAAAATTCTAGGCGACATGCAAGAACACGTAGGACTCAATAGATAAATGCAGCAAGAAGCAGTCAAGAGGACCAGGTTTACCTCCACAAATAATGCACATAAACAGCACGTCTCAAACACAAACAAGAGTAGTTTTTGTTAGAGAAAAGACCTAAACAGGATATCTAAGTGGATGTTAATGCCCAGAGATATGCAACCTTATTTTTTATAAACTTGAGAGTTAGGTCCTAGTCACTTTGCCTACTGATTTTAAACCTGCTAAGTCTGGACAGCTTAAAATAGCAAAAATACAGTTTCAGATTTGCAAAATTTAAAATCGCCCTATAGGCTTGCCTAAACGCGGAACAGTGATGTCCTAAGAGCATGATAACTACGTTGATACAGTAGAACAGTGAGCAGTTTATAAAACGGACTCTTGAGTTCCTATAGGCATGCTTTCTAGCGGTAGTGAATGAAGACAGTGTTTAAAAGACTCATTAAAGAAAGCGGACAATTGATTAAACCAGTTCAAAAAGGAACTAACATGGATTAACTGACTTGTGTAACTAAATTAATTTTAATTCTATAGGCAGAATTTCTGATTTTATTCCCTATAAGTATGATATCTAGTTGTTAAGAGCTGATGTTAGAAACTTATAAGCATGATTTCTAGTGGAAAACAAATGTGAATACCCGTTGTAGTAGAAATTGAACTTGATCACATTCTAAGGCATGATATCTAATTACACAACCATTTAGGTCCTATAGGAATGATTTCTATTATTGGAACCATTTAAACCCTATAGGCATGGTTGCTAGTATGGTAAAGCAGACATAGCAAGTGTATTAACAAGATCCTATAGGCATGGTTTCTAACCGTATTACCCCACAAATATATAACTACCCACCCTTTTCACTAATCACCCCAATATTCGTTTACAAATAATTATTACAGACCAGCTGAATAAATTACATAAATAGATAAAAGAAAAGAAGAAGTTACACTATAGGGAGCCTGAAGCAGGCCCAAATGATTTCCCAAACCTCCAATAGCCTCAAATGCCAAATTCCATAGACAATATCATTGTCTAGGTGCATCAGAGTTCCCTAAGGATCTCAAGGATCCCGAGAAGTGCTCACACCTAGACTTTATAACCAAAAATGAGTAAGTGCAGTGTGGAAGAGCCAGATCCAGTGCATTAGAGTTCGGAGGGATCTCATAGCGATCCCAAGGCAATCACACACTGGAGGGGCAGAACTTAAGGACCTAAGAGTAGAGTGGGAGTGCTTGGCATGGTTATAAAAAGGTTTTGATAGAAAGAAGTATTTGAAAAGACTCAGTAGTTTTATAAATGAGAGGGTTGTTCAGTAAAATAGTTTTAACCAGAGTTGTGTAACAACAGACCACACATAAAGCCAAACAGGTTCAACAACACTCAGATAATAAACCTTCATACAGGGGTAATTGGGGCTTGGAACACACAATACAAGTAAACAACATTCTTTGCAATTAAGGGGGTAGTTAACAATGGGTTCAGGGGTGCTAATTAGGACATAGTGACAGAATTAGATATGCTTTAGGGGGTCATGGGATTAGGGATAACTAATGATATAACACAATAGGAACTCCAGAACCAACATAGAATCAAACAACATAGAGTAAGAAAATCACTTTGCAAAGAAAGGTTCAGACTGGATAGCAAGTGAACCAACATTCAAAACAAGGTAGAGTCAAGTTTAAACAAACTACTAGTTTATGAGACCTGCTGATTTTAGAAGTCATAATACATAACTAGGTGAAGCAATAGGTCCATTACATGTTGTTCAGCATAACAAAAGATAGAAACAGATTAAGAATATGATGAACTGAAGCAGTATGAAACACATTGGTTTGAGAACTTGAATTTAAAATCAGAACATACCGGTAAAGAGAGTAAACGAAAGGTAAAGAACAGGAGAGTGCAATAATAAGCCTTGGCTTGCAGCCGGCTAATTTAGTAACAATAGTAAGTAACAAAGAAAGCAGAAGAGCTTTTGAGTGTGAGAGAGATGTGAGCTAATGTCTGTGTGTGTGTTCGTATTTTAAGACTGTAGAAGAGAGCCATTTATATAGTAGTTTGAAAGCTAGGTAAAATAAGGTAAGAATCAAAATTATTTAGTAATTATAGAACTCCGAATAAAATCAGTTCGAGTCATCCCTTAATTAAGGGAATTAGTTCAAACGGTAAAGAGCAGGTGACAAGTAAGGAAAGAAATCATTCATAGCTGGAATATAACAAATAAAGAAATATGTCAAACAGTGCAAGTATAGAACAAGTAATTAGGGCTAGGTTCAGAAAATTCTAATTAAGGAAATAATCAGTAAGAATCAAGTAACAATGCAGACAAGGTAAAAGAAAATCAATTAAGGCAAGCCAATCAATTAAATTGAGTAGAAAGGTAAGAATCGAAGGTTTAAGGGAAAGTGTTCAAATCAACCCGAGAATACGGAACTCAGAATATTACACAGCTTAATCAAAGAGGAAGTCATGAAAAAGAGTCATCATGTTTAACATATAAATAGAGTAAGACATGGATAGTTAAGAATCGACACACAACTCTAGCAAACATGAAAGTTAAACAATACTGATTCAGTGAGAAAAGATGCAAGTCTTGATGTGAACAGTCAAGATGAACACAGGCACATATGATCAGTGTAACTTTAGGCTTAGAAACTCAGTAGAAGCATATCAAGGCAAGACAATCACGAGAAATCACAGAAACTCAACGAGAACTGGTCAGTCACAACCAAACGAAGAACCCTAAAAAAATTAGGGCTTTCAGCATAGGCGAGTTAAAGTTGTAGTAAACTCATAGAATCAGTCGAAATATGTGAGCAATAGAAGTTTAAACACAAAGAATCAGTTAAACAAGGTTTTAAAAGAAGTTCCGAAAACCCTAGTTTTAGAAGAAGATGAAAAACACTTGAAATCACATAATTCTTGTAAAGAACCTCAAGGATAGTGTAAAACATTCAAGAAACAAACTCAAATCGTCCTAGATCTGCACAGATCTAGGAGGTATAGAAAAGAAATTAGGGTTTCGAAAGAAACCCATGCAGAGATGAAGAAACTTGTCCAGAAACCCAAAGATCGTAGCAAATATAGAATGATTTCGCTTGAAATCACACTGGAATAGCCAGGAACAGGCAGGAGATGAACCCTAGATGCAAGTCGGCATGGCCCTGGTCCCTTGAGGACCTTAGAGAAGGCAAGAGTGGCATGAGAGAAGCCATTGGAAGCTTAAGAGACGATGAGAGGTCACCGGAGATGGCTGGAGATGGGGAGGTCGGCGTTTGAAGATAAGGGTTAGGTTGAGAGTGTTTTGAGAGCGGAGAGGATTTTAGGGCGGCGGGTGTATAGAAGTGATTAGGGTTAGGGGGTCGTTTGGAATTAAAAAGGAAAGAACAGATACGGGCCGTTGATCTTTCAGATTAACGGCCATGATCTGATGGTTTTTGGGTCGGGTAAGTGTATTTAGGGCCTGGGTCAGTAAATTTGATCAGAAATCGGGCTGGGGTATTGGGTTGAATTTAGGCTGAAATTGAAAATAAATTTGGCTATGTTTTAAATAGCCAATTTAACCCTATATAATTTATAATAGATAATAAATGATTTCTAAAAAAATAATTTTGTGGACTAAAATGATTTAAAATAGCTATTTAACATTACAAAATATAGAAGATCATTTTATGCATTAATAATGTAATTGTACATTAATAGGGCTAATATTGTAATTATATGCAAATTGGCTTTAAAAATATAAATGCAATTATAAAAAATGCACAAAATATTTAGGCAATATTTTGGCATAATATAGGATTTAGATGGCTAAATTACCACAACAATAATTAGAAGGATAATTATTGGAAATTTTATAAATAAAAAGGGAAGAAATAAATCAATTTAAAGCCTTTAAATGTTATAGAAAAATTATAAAAACCTTGTGCATGCTTATATATGCATATATATGCCATTTTGAAAGTATATATGTCTATAAAATATATAGGGAAAAAATTGGGTATCAACAGCTGACTCATGCAGGTATGGAGGCAAGGATAAGCCTCATGCAGATAGGGAGGCAGGGATTAGCCTCCTGTAAATAGGGAGGCAAGGATTCGCCTCATGTAGATGTGGAGGCAAGGATTAGCCTCTTGCAGGTGTGGAGGCTGGGATTAGCCTCATGCAGATATGGAGGCAGGGATTAGCCTTATGCAAACAGGGAGACAAGGATTAGTCTCATGCAAGTATGGAGGTAGGGATTAGCCTCATGCAGATATGGAGGCAGGGATTAGCCTCATGCAAACAGGGAGGCAAGGATTAGCCTCATGCAGGTATGGAGGCAAGGATTAGCCTCATGCAGGTATGGAGGCAGGGATTAGCCTCATGCAAATAGGGAGGCAAGGATTAGCCTCATGCAGATGTGGAGGCAAGGATTAGCCTCATGCAAATAGCGAGTAGCAAATAAGAGTAGCATATGTCTTAGCTGGAGATGTATATTCGGTGTCTGATGGCTTGATTGCTAGTAATCTTGCTGTGTGCATATATTTGCAGATGTTATCGTTATGTCAGATGTGCCTGCGTTCAAAGAAAAATTGTAAGTTCTGTGAGGGGGGAGGTTGGTTCGTGCTTCGTCTACTGGCCTTGCTACGCTCCGTTCTGAAAACCTCTTCGAGTTCCCCTGGGTAACACCTGACTGCTATGGAAATAGAGTTTTTCAAAAAATATTTAATCATTGATAAAATAGAGTTATTTCAAAAATATATTGATACATTTAGATAAACTAGTGACTGTAACGCATTTCAAAGGCATCGCAGCTCTCTTGTATTGGAATTTTGAGGGTCCTCCTCAAAATTCTGCCCCAGTTTGGTAGATGATCTTTTGACCATTTGCGGACAATAGGCCTTGCTGAACCTTCTTCGAAATTTTGAGAATCCTTCTCAAAATTCTGCCCCAGTTTCTTAACTGATTACTGACTTTCTGGCATGCGATGGCGTTGGCTGGACTTGCTCTGGAATTTTGAGTGTCCTCCTCAAAATTCTGCCCCAATTTCTGAGCTAGGGGGGAAATGGAAATTCTATTATGATATGACCGAACCCGTAAGGCTACCTACATATCCCCTCTTAAACGGGAATCAGGTCAAGCGTAGTTCAATTACATCATATGAAAAATGTAGATAATCTAAGCATAGTATCTCTTGACTGCGTCTGAATTGATCGGTTTTGACCAGATTTCTCCATCCATTTCTGCAAGTATAAGTGCTCCTCGTGTCCGTACCCTGTGAACCATGTACGGGCCTTGCCAGTTGGGAAGGAATTTCCCTTTGGCTTCATCTTGATGTGGGAAGATTTTCTTCAATACCAGTTGCCCTGGTGCGAACTGTCTTGGTTTGACCCTTTTGTTGAAAGCTTTAGACATTCTGTTCTGGTAAAGTTGGCCGTGACATACTGCATTCATCCTCTTTCCATCGATAAGGGCCAATTGTTCATAGCGACCCCTTATCCACTCTGCATCGCCGAGTTCAGCTTTTTGTATGACTCTTAAAGAAGGAATCTCCACCTCGGCTGGGATGACAACCTCGGTACCATAAACCAGCATGTAGGGAATTGCCCCGGTTGATGTGCGAACCGTAGTGCGGTATCCCAGTAAAGCAAAAGGTAACTTATCATGCCATTGTTTGTGGTTCTCTACCATTTTCCTTAGTATCTTCTTGATGTTTTTGTTGCCGGCTTCTACGGCTCCATTCATCTGAGGTCTGTAGGTTGTGGAATTTTTGTGCTTGATTTTGAAAGTTTCGCACATAGCTTTCATTAGATCACTGTTGAGATTGGCGGCGTTATCAGTAATAATGGACTCAGGAACTCCGAATCGACAAACATTACGATCTTTGACAAAATCTGCGATGACTTTCTTGGTTACATCTTTGTAAGATGCAGCCTCTACCCATTTTGTGAAATAATCAATGGCGACAAGAATAAACCTGCGTCTGTTTGAAGCAGTGGGCTCGATTGGACCAATAACATCCATTCCCCCGGCGGCGAATGGCCAAGGTGAGCTTGTTGCGTTGAGCTCATTTGGCTGCACTTTTATCATATCGGCATGCACTTGACATTGAAAGCATTTGCGGACGTACTGGATGCAATCTGTCTCCATGGTCATCCAAAAGTAACCGGCCCTGAGTATCTTCTTAGCCAAGACGAAACCATTCATGTGTGGGCCACAAGTCCCGGCATGCACATATCCTCAAGTAGCTTAGAAGCTTCCTTTGCATCGACACACCTTAGTAAACCCAAATCAGGAGTTCTTCTGTACAAGTTCCCTCCGCTGTGGAAGAAGTGATTTGACAATATCCGGAGTGTGCATTTCTCAGTATGATTTGCGTGCTCCAGGTATTCTCCTTTCGATAAGTACTCCTTGATATCATGAAACCAAGGCTTTCCGTCCGTTTCTTCTTCAACATGAGCACAATATGCCGCCTGATTATGGATCTTTACCGGAATGGGATCAATATAATTCTTATCTGGATGTTGTATCATAGATGACAAACTGGCCAATGCGTCGGCAAACTCATTCTGAATTCTGGGCACATGTCAGAATTCTATCTTCGTGAACCTCTTTCTCAATTCCTGCACATGATGCAGATATGGCAATATCTTTGAATTCTTGGTGGCCCATTCTCCATGTACCTGGTGCACAAGCAAATCTGAATCACCAATCACCAGCAGCTCCTGAATGTTCATGTCGACTGCCATGTTGAGTCCTAGTATGCAGGCTTCATATTCTGCCATGTTGTTGGTGCAGGGAAATCTAAGTTTAGCAGATACCGAATAATGCTGACCCGTTTCTGATACCAAAACTGCTCCAATGCCCACTCCTTTGAAATTTGTGGCCCCATCAAAGAACATTCTCCAACCGTCATATGCTTCGGTAATGTCTTTTCCTACGAATGACACTTCTTCATTAGGAAAATATGTTTTCAAAGGTTCGTATGCTCCTCCCATCGAATTTTCATCAAGGTGATCTGCCAATGCTTGTCCCTTGATCGCCTTTTGAGTTACGTAGACGATATCGAACTCACTTAATAGTATCTGCCACTTGGCCAACTTTCCAGTTGGCATGGGTTTCTGGAATATATACTTCAGAGGGTCCATCCTGGATATGAGGTATGTAGTTTAGGTGCAGAAGTAGTGCCTCAATTTCTGAGCTGTCCAAGTCAAAGCACAGCAAATGCATTCCAGCAGGGAGTACCGTTCTTCGTAAGGTGTGAACTTCTTACTCAGGTAGTATATGGCCTGCTCCTTCCTTCCTGTCTCGTCATGTTGTCCCAAAACACATCCGAAGGCTCCATCCAATACAGACAGATAGAGTAACAAAGGTCGTCCTGGTTCTGGCGGGACCAAAACTGGCGGTGTGGATAGGTACTCTTTGATTTTGTCAAAAGCTTTCTGACAATCCTCGGTCCAGCTTGTTTTGGCATCTTTTCTTAGCATCATGAAGATGGGTTGACATATGACTGTGGACTGTGCTATGAAGCGGCTGATATAGTTGAGACGTCCCAGGAAGCTCATTACGTCCTTTTTGCTCTTAGGCGGTGGTAACTCCTGAATAGATTTAACTTTAGATGGATCAAGCTCGATCCCTCGACGACTGACGATGAATCCCAATAACTTTCCTGCGGGAACCCCGAATGCACACTTTGCGAGGTTCAGTTTCAAGTTGTATCTTCTTAGCCTATCAAAGAACTTTCTCAAGTCCGCTATGTGATCTGCGGCCCTCTTGAATTGGATAATGACGTCGTCTACATACACCTCTATTTCTTTGTGTATCATATCATGGAAGATGGTTGTCATGGCTCTCATGTAAGTGGCCCCAGCGTTCTTCAAACCGAACGACGTCATCTTGCAACAGTATACACCCCAAGGTGTAATAAAAGCTGTCTTCTCAACATCTTCTTCATCCATCCAGATCTGGTGATAACCCGCAAAGCAATCCACAAAGGATTGACGTTCGTGCTTGGCGCAGTTGTCGATCAAAATGTGTATGTTTGGTAGTGGGAAGTCGTCCTTGGGACTTGCTCTGTTTAAATCAGGTAGTCAACACTTACTCTGACCTTCCCATCCTTTTTTGGAACTGGCACAATGTTAGCTAACCAAGTTGGATACCCAACTACCCTGAGAACTTTGGCTTTGATCTGCTTGGTAACCTCCTCCTTGATTTTCAAACTCATGTCTGATTTGAACTTTCTGAGTTTCTGCTTGACTGGTAGACACATGGGATTAATAGGCAGCTTGTGAGCCACTATGGACGTGCTCAAACCGATCATGTCATCATACGACCATGCGAAAATGTCCTCATACTCTCTTAGGAACCAAATGTACTCTTCCTTCTCTGTCGGTGACAAGTAAATGTTGATGCGAGTCTCCTTGACGGTCTCGGCGTCCCCCAAATTCACTGCTTCTGTTTTGTCCAGGTTGGACTTAGGCTTGTTCTCAAAATTCTCAACTTCCCTGACAATTTCCTCGGGTATCTCATCCTCTTCATCTGAATCACTATTCTCACGTTGCGTTGCCTCATTACATGTCACAGTCACCGGTTCATCAGGAAAAGTAATAATAACACTGTAGAAGGAAAAGGTATAAAAATAGTAATGAATAATGATAAAGAACAAATGCATTTGATTAAAACTGAGAAAGTCGTCCAGACAAAGCAATGCTCGATGAATCGAGTATTTATTTTGAAACAAGTAAATCTTAAAATAAAATTACTAGAAATCTTAAATGCCTAGAACGGCTATAGAAGTAAAATCTGCCAGGCTACCTAGGGACTCGGCGGGCTCGGGATGGTGTGGCGGTCCAGTTCTTGAGAATAGCTCCCTTCTTCATGGTCTGAATAGTGAGGCCTTGTTCCTCCTCCTCCTCCTCTATTGTGGCACTGCAATCCATGTCTTCATCTTCCAAGAACAAATTCTTCAACCCAGCTAGTGCTTCCTCCTCCGCGGTCCCCCATATCATATCAACTTGATGAAAAGCTTGTTCCAAACGTGGCACTGTCTGCTCAAGAGGGTAATATGGTCCACGCCATAAAGGCGACCAATTTCTATACTCTTGCCATGTATACTGGTATCCGAGCCCAAAAGTGGTACCATGATTTTTCAGCTGTATCGGTTTAGTGATACCTTGGAGATTCTTTCCCAACCCTTTGCCGGGCTCATATCCAGACCAAGCCAATATGCTTTCTATTTTACCACTCCACCATTTATCCTTCTCGACGGCGTTGACCCGCTCAATGTGATGATAGGTTTCCCCTCCTAGCCTTATTTTATGTCCAATGACAGGGATGGTTTGACTGGTTTAAATGGGGTTACTTTTGTCTCCGTGAATGATTACCTCCTAACGGTTCCATTCAAATTTCACGGCTTGATGTAGTGTGGAAGGTACGGCCCCAGCGGCGTGGATCCATGGTCGGCCCAACAGAAGGTTATATGAGGCTGGTATGTCGAGCACCTGAAATTCGACGTCAAACCAAGTTGGCCCCATCTGCAAGCAAATGTTGATTTCCCCGATCGTGGCCCTCTAGGACCCATCAAAAGCTTTCACATCATGCTTCCTACCCGTATTACATGGAAACCTTTGTCCAACCTTTTCAGAGTGTCCAATGGACAAATATTTAGGCTTGAATCTCCGTCAACCAGGACCCTGGCAATGAACTTGTCTTAAAATTGCACCGTAATATGCAATGCTCGATTGTGATTCAATCCCTCAGGCGGTAGCTCATCCTCGTGGAAGATGATCTTATGACTTTCCAGTACTTGCCCAACCATGTTGGCCATTTCTCCACCAGTGATGTTATTGGGTACATAAGCCTCGCTCAACACTTTCATTAAAGCGTTCTTGTGTACCTCCGAATTCTGCAACAGTGACTGGATAGATACCTGAGCAGGGATTTTGTTTAGATGGTCAACAATAGAATACTCTTTTGCCTGTACTTTCCTCCATAGGTCATCTGGCCCGATCTCAATGATAGGCTGCCTAATAGTGGCCTCCTTACTTGAACCTCCCAAATGTTCAGGTGTATAGATCCTTCCAGTTCTAGTCATTCCTTGTGCAGCGTCAGATTCCTCTACCTTGGCCTTCCCTTTCCGCCGAGCCTCGGCGACATAATCCCAGGGTATTGCTTTGGAATCGAAGGGAGGTGTGGTTGATACTGTCAGTGTGAAAGGTGTGACCACTTCTACCTCGAATGGAGCGAGGGTGGCTGTAGGTGGAGCCACATCTACCTTGAATGGAACTGATGCAGCAACTTCAACCTCGACTGGTGACTGAGTCTGTACCACAATAGGAGTAAGTGTGACTGCAACTTTAAAGTCATCGCCTTCTCAAATAAGCCCAATCGACCCCTTAGGGTCCCATTCTTCATTTGTCTCTATCACATGTACACCATCACCTCTATGATTAAGGAGGGGATTGTTGCGGACATTAGGTGCAATTAGCGTCTGGTCTTATCCTTCAATGTACGACACTCAACAGTGGTGTGCCCCTTCATACCGAAATGGTACGCACAAGTTCTTTTCGGATTGACCCATTGGGATGGATTTTCTAAGGCTTTCAACCTTTCATACAACTAGTCGATGGGCTCAGCAATAGCGGTGTATTGTCTGGGCGGCTTGCGGTCGAAGTTGGGTCTTGGTCTTGGATAGTTTTGGCGAGCTGGTGGTGATTGGAAGTGGGATAGTTAGGAGCTATACGTGTGATGGACAGAGGCTGGTTGGGAATATCTGGGAGATGAAGGTTGATATGTGGGCGGTGATGCTTGGTTTGTGGGCGGATGTGTTTGATATGTGGGTGGAGGTTTTTGATATGTGGGAGGAGGTATTTGATATGTGGGAGGAGGTGTTTGATAGATAAGTGGAGATTTCGGGCCCTGAGCCACCATTACTGTTCCAACATCCTTCTTCTTTGTTATGCCGCCTGACTGTAACGCCTTATTTGTAGCCTGCAGTGCCTGGAAATTTGTTACCATCCCGCTCTTGATTCCTTCCTCGATTCTTTCTCCAAGTTTGATGATGTTAGAGAATTTGTGATTTTCGATAACCATCAACCTTTCATAATATTGCGGATCCTGTGCTCTGACGAAGAATTTGTTCATCTGTTCTTCATCCAAAGATGGCCTGACCTTGGCTACTTCCAACCTCCTACGAGTAGCATACTCACGAAAAGTCTCAGTAGGTTTCTTCTTAAGGTTCTGAATGTAGAAAACATCTGGTGCATTCTCTGTGTTGAACCTGAACCGGTCCATGAAATCTAATGCCATACTTACCCAATTGGACCATTTCTTGGGATCTTGGCTGATGTGAGCACGTGATTTTTGTCTCGCTTGAATTATTCCTATAGAATACATAAAATTAGGATTTTTCCTTTAATTATTTGATTTTTAGGATTTGATTGCATAGTTTTGTGTTTGTTTGCATTTTTATGTGCATTTTTAGTTGGTATAATTCATAAAAATACAAAAATATAGTACCTTTGAATTTAGGACTCCATTTTATATTTTTAGTTTTATTAGTTAATTAATATTACAAAATAAGAGAAAATAACAAAAATAGTCATGTTCTATTTTTACTTAAGTTTTCATTTTAAAATTAGGATTTGGTTAATTTTTTGGAATTAATTAGTTTAATTCTAGATTTAAAATCAGGTCTTTGTTCATAAATAAATAATAACAATAAGAAAAAAAAGGGAAAATGCAAAAATAGAGGTCTTATTAAAGACCCATGTTTTGGGCCAAATGTGATTCAAGCCCAAATCAAAACCCCTTAATCAACCCCAACCCGTCCAGCCCAATCCAACTCGAGCTCCCAACCCGGTCCAGCTTTTTTATGCTCAAAACGATGCCGTTTCGCCTATTTTAATCACGACTGTTGGATCTCGTCAATCCAACGGTCCGGAACTGATGAGGATTAGGGTATAAAAGTGTCGGAAGCCCCCCCCTTACCCCCTCACTCGTCTCTCTCGAACCCCCCTCTCTCAAGAACCCTAATCCCGCCGCCCCTTTTTCCACCGTCTCCCCCTGGCGGCGCCGCCTCTGATGGCCGCCAAATTAACACCACAACCTCCTTTCCTCCTCCCCTTTCCCAATCCGGCCCCCATTTCCCTCAGAACACGCCCAAACCCCTCGAATCTTTGTTTGAAGCCATGAACCCTAGCCGCCGCTTTTGTTCTCCGGTGGTGGCGTCTCCTTCAAACCCCACCAAACTTACACCCCAGACTCGCCTTAACCCCCTCTTCCCAAATCTCAAACCGGATTCCTTCAAACCCGGCTTAAATCCTTCGAATCCCAAATCTAGGGTTTAGGCCAAAGTCTAAGTCGCAGATTCGAGGGTTTATCAGTGTTCAAATGGTTCTAAAATGATATTATGTGTTTGTTTTGTTAAAGAACCGGCATATAATATTATTTAGGAGTCATATTCAAAGGCAGTCAAGTGAAGACCAAATCAGAGTTGAGGGTCAGGAATCAAGCCTAGTTGGTGAGTCCTCGTGTCTTCCTTTCATTCTTCTCCTTCTTTCATTAGGTTTAAGCTAGGGTTCCGAATTGAACCCAGGATTATTTCTTGAGTTTGTTCCCTGTTTGTCTTAGGTCTATTTAGTTTGTTGTTAACACATGCTTAAGTCTTTGATTTTGTTTCCTGCTTAATTACATAGTTTTATTTGATTAGTTTAGTTTTGATAATTCAATTAGTACTTCTGCCTGTTCTTCGATTTTTTTTGCTTGCTAATGTTCTATTTTTCTTTTCTCCTCTGTTCTTACTGATTCTGTGTTAATTTTGTTCATTTCTTAATTTTTGGTTTGACTGATAATAGATAGTAGTAGTTTTCAATCCGGAATTCAGTAGTTAATTCAGATTTCAGAGTTTTTGTTATAATTGAATTTGGTTATAGCTGAACCTTTCAGTCCCTGTGAGTAGTTAACCATGGTTATTTGACCAAGGTAGGGGGCTGGAGGTTAGTATAACTAGGTTATGTAATTCAGGGGTAAGGGCAGGGCTAGTATAGGTATTTCAAAATAGAGAATAGTGCAGTAATTGAAATTGGAAATCACTAGAACCTTCTAGATGGGGTCCTAATTTGAAATTCAGAAAGTTAGTAGTGTTACTTGGCCAACAAGGCATAAAATGAGGGGTTTAAGTAGTTGAAATCTGAAAATTAATAAGGGACTAAGGTGTAAAGGAAAAATTTGAAAGTTGCCCTAATATTTGCCTATAAAAGGCAGTCTTTACTGCCTTGCACACTAAGTTTTAGATCCCTGAAAATTCCCCAAAACCTTCCAGCTCCAAATTTCCCCCAAATATACATTTTTTGCAAGTTTAAGATCTGAAATTTGAATTTCAAATTCAAATATTCAAATCTGAAGTCCTAAAGTTCAACAACTTCTCTTAGATCTTCATTTCTTCCGAAAAAAAAAACCAAAAACAAAAGAAAAATACAGCAAAAACTCAAAAAAATAATACTGTTCTATTGTGACTTTGGGCTGAATTTCAAGTTGTAGTGTTAGATTGGCATCTTCTATCTCGGTTTCTAGTGATTGAAGTCCTTTAAGACATTCCTGGTTCAATTTCAACTAAATTTGGGTGAAAATCAGTGTGACTTTGGTCATTTTATTGCTGTTATTCTTCTATCGTTCCTCCCTGGGTATTGTGGCTTGATTCGGGTTGAAAATTGGCCTTGTGTAAGCTGTGTTATTGCTGATCGCGTTGCTGTGATCTGCTGAACTGTTGCTGATCTTATTTCCTTCTTACTTTGCACAATTCCAGGTACATTGTTGTCTCTAATGCTCTGAAGTTTCACTCAATGTATGTGAACGACTTTGACATCAAATGATGAAGAATTGCTATGTTATCACACGAATCTGCCTTTGTTTTCATTACTAGTCTAATATGTAGCTGTAGCTTCATTTGAACAAATATGTATAAATGTTAAATAGGACTATTTGTATTAATTAGGACTGTTTGGACTTGTTTGGTAATTAAACTGGAAAGCTTTTGGACTGTTGATCATAGGACTGTTAACCTGTAAAGGACTGTTAAACTAATTCGATTTCATTTGCGAATCATCTGAGTTTTGTGTTTAGTAATGTTAGGAAGAGTTAGTTTGAGGCTGCTGTCCATGTCGTCAGATTTTACTTTAAAATTGATAGTCGAAAGCAGCCATTGGTATTGAGGCACGCTGGCCTATTAGAACTGCTGCAGTTAATGTGTAATTGTCTTAAAATGCTTCAATCTCTTCGGAATTAGTTCATAAGTATTGCTAGGTGTTAAATTGTTGAAAGGTTAGTCATGTTGAAATGTCACAATTGTTTTTTTAAGATTGGATCATGATTGATATGTGACCTGTTTGTCAGTTTAATTGTTGGTCATCATCAGTTCATTTTAGGTCCTTTTGTTACTCCACTCATGTTAAATCCCTGTTTAAGTGTTAACAAATATGAATGACTTTATAGGTAAATCACCATTAACCGATATCATATTTTGAGTAAAATAGATCATCAGGTCTTCTCTCTTCGTTTCTTTAATAATATTAATTGAGCTTCGGCTCATGTTAGCTGGACTGTAAAGACTGGGCTCAACGCAGGCCCAGCGGAAAATAGCCAGGCCCATTGTCCTTTTAATTCAATCATTTCAAGGCCTAGGCAGTATAATGTTGAGCCTGGGCCCAAGGGCAATATCAGAAGCCCAAAGTTGGGCCAGCTCTAAATAAAACACAGCAGCATTCACCAAACCCTGGGCTAACGTTCAAGGCCCAAAATTGTTAAGTCCAAAAATCCTTTAAACTATATTAGGAATATGGGGATTGATTTGCAAATAGAAATTTAGGTTCTCGAGTTAAGTAGCGGGTTCAAATTAGGAGGGTTTCCCCTTTTGTTTGAATTCGGACTTGAACCCGAGACCCGAACTTATAGATGTATATTAATTAGACCCTTTTAGAGACAAAAAATAAATAGAAAATCGTAGTTTGCTTTAGGTTGGCCTTAAAATAATAAAGTGAGATGAGCCTCGCCAAACAAAACACATAAATTGTGGGGCCCTCATTGAATGCTTAATTAAAATACTTAGAATTTGGGGCGTGCCGTTTAGCGAATTTCATGGGCTCCCGCAAAGATAATAACTCGTTAGTCGCTTTAGGCGCGCTTTTAATAATTTTACCTTCCTAAATACGGGTGTGCATTTCATGCAACCCAAATCCAAATCCCAAAACGTTGAATAAGAATATGTCGAGGATCTGGGTGCATTTCATGTGACGTGATCCAAAAACACGTTCTTAAAATGACGTTCACTTTCCTAAAAATCAACTGAAAGCGGCAAATAATCTCAAAAATTGCATTATAGGTGGGAATGTGTATAAAACCAGATGTTTAGCCATTTATAATAATTTAAGCGACCGTGCTAGAACCACGGGATCCGGGGGTGCCTAACACCTTCCCTCGGGTCAACAGAATTCCTTACACAGAATTTCTGGTTCGCAGACTCCAATTGGGAAGTCGAAATTTTCCTCGATTTGGGATTTAAGTTAAACCGGTGACTTGGGACACCAAAAGCTAATCCTGTCCCAAGTGGCGACTCTGAAAAATAAATAAATAATCCCATTTCGAATAATGTCACTTTAAATGGAAAAACTCCCTTATACATTTATCCTTTGGGGTAGGTGTGTAGAAAAGGAGGTGTGACAGCTGATATACCAGGACAGAGCATCCCCAGTAAGACTCCTCATAGAAGCTTCATCCGGATCTTTTCATCTTTCTTGACCCCAACAAGCTTGTCACAATAGGTCCTTAAATGAGCCCTGGGATCACCTGTGCCGTCGAACATCTCGAACTTGGGAGGTTTGTACCCCTCTGGCAATTCCACATCCGGTTGTATGCACAGGTCTTCATAGTTTAAACTTTCTATTCCTATGTCGCCTTCAACACCCTGAACTTGTCTTGTTAACTTCTTGAGTTATTCAGCCATGTTTTTAATGAGCAGGTCTTTCTCGGAGGATTCTGGTGTATAGGAGATTGGTTGGGTAGAGTGAGGTACAGTTTTCCCATACATAGGGTTGCTTTGATGGGTGACAGGGACTTGGGTGAAGTGATGGTCATTGGTGGAGTTTCGGGGATCGGGAATTGGCGGTGATGTGTTTTGGGGAGTGTGGTAAGTGGCGGTTGGCGGGTAATGGATTGGTTGACGGTGGTGTTGCGGCGGAACTGGTATTGGTAATGGGTTGGGATTCTGGGGTGGATTTGTTACGGGAGGGTTTGTGGATGTTGGTTTTGCATGCTTTGTGGAGGTACTGGGTTCTTGGTGTTCTGTTGGTTGATGTCAGTGACACTCAGGGTGAGTGACAAGTTTGCCAAGTTGTGAACCTGCTTAAGTTCTCCTTGCAGCTCCAGTATCTTTTGTTCCAGTCTCAAGACTAGATCATTTGGGGTCGGAGTACTACGACCATCTGAGGTTTCTGCGTTCTCAATATTCTCCTTTCGGATACCACTTAAAGCGTCCATCTTTGCTTTTCCTCTGCCTTTTGTGTTGCTTGGAGGAGGAGGAGGTGGAGGGCCTCTAGATCTGGTATGATACGCTGATGAGGCCAGTATGAGTGAACCAACCTAAGGGATGTGAATAATCAAAATAAGGAAAATCAAAAAGGTAGCAAGTCAGTGAGGATTTTGAAATATTTGCAGTATTTGAACACATATTATGGAAATGTAAATTCGTGTCTTAGTTTGGGAGCCTCGTTATGCCCGAGGTAGGCCTAGCGACAAATAGATTTGGAGAACTTTAAATGCCGACAAATGCTTCATTTCATAATAAAAATAGACAAATCCCAAAACGACACCAGAATAAAGAAAATAAGTCACTACTGGCACTTGGCCTTATTACATTTTAGGAAAAAGCAAATAAATCTAGCCTATTTTGTCCCAGAAGGACCTTCTCCAGATTCTATCTTCCAGACTCCATCATATAGATCCCCCAGCTCGTGCAGCCCCTGCAGCAAGTAGGCTCTGGCTAGATGTCCTCCTTCAGCTCCTTCAGCGTTCTGGCAATTTTCAATCCTCTGTATGACTTTACCTTCCAGCTCCACTATTCCTCGCTCCAAATATTCCAGTTTCCTGTTGGAAGTGACTGCTATTTCTTTCCATTCCTCGATCAATCTCACATTCCTCTCATGTATTTCCCGGTGCTCATTCTCGAAGTCGTGGACCCTCATGTGCAGCCTGTTGTATTTGACTTGAGATTCAGCTTCTTCATCTATGATTCTATCCCCTCGACTGGCCCCTGGTGTCACCATTCCTTTCAGATTGTCCTCTAACCATGCCGGGTAGAGAGGCTCGCACCTGCATGATACCTGTCTAGCTCAATGGTGTTCTTCTCCACAATGATTTTGCAGTGCCACATGTGCTGAGCTTGGCACTTGTAAGGGACGTCGTCGTGTTGAAAGTCTGCCTTGAAATGACCCATCTTTACAACCTTTGGTACAACCTGTTTCCTGCCTGCTTGCCTCATAACTGGGATAGGGACATAGGGGTATATCCCTCTCAGCCTGATCAACAACAAGTGCGGAGCATCCCTGGATCTGGTGATTAATTCGTCAGTTGGGAACCATTCAAACATCCATTGCACCTGTTCCTCAGTCAGATTGTCGAAGAACCCTACCCATTCTTTAGCACTTTCCGGCTGAGCGAACCTGTCTGGAATGTAAGTCATCCGCTTGGGGTGATGGAAGCAATATGGTCGTTCCAAGCCCTTCGCGGAAATTCTTGGTGATAGTGACCCTTTTGGAAATGTTCCAACAACCATAACTGCAGCAACAAGTTACAACCCTCGAAATGTTTGACCCCTCTTTGACAGCGCTCCAGAGCCCTGTAGATGTCGGCTATGATCATGGGGATTATGGTATATGTCTGTCCATTAATCCTTTCCATCAAAGTCTTGGCGGTCATGGCCAACCTAGTGTGGATTCTTCCCTTTTTCATTGGGCACACTATCAGGCCTAAGAAGCATACAATGAATACGAACACTCTGCGGTGGATGTGACCCAGAGAAGTGAGAGAGATCTCATCATGATAGGTACAGAAGGACTTGCTATGGCCATACCTCTCATACAGGTATTCGAAAAGTATGTAAGATTCCTTCAAGCATATTAGGTCGGCATTCTTCTTCAGCCCCATCATCTTTAAAAACCCTTTGCCAGTACGGTTTTCTGGTACCAATAGCCCGGGACTGTCCCAAACCAACCCCGCAAGCCCTCCAATTTCTTCTAGAAGAGGTGTCATTTCTATGTTGCCGAAACGAAACACAGCCCTTTCACTATCCCAGAATAAAGTGGCAGCCTCGATCAACTTGTTGTTTGGCTCAATATCTAGCAAGGAAGGCAAGTTACCCAGGTACTTTCTCACATGTTTCTTGTCACTTGAGGAAAGGTCCTCCCACCAATCTAGCAGCAATGGTGGGATGTTGCTAACCATACCGAATTTGGGGACCTCATGCCTCATTTTCTGCAAAACAAAAGGGTTAGGCCTTACCCCCACCAGACTCGACTATTTATACATTTACGATCAGCATATCGACATTTAGTTCTCCAAATTAATGCACAGAACGTGGTTGTGTCCGTCTGGATTATGGAAACCCTGATGGACTTTTGGATAAGGCTTATCTTAAAGGATCATTATGTGGACAGCATATCGATCCGACTAGGTTTGACCATGATGCATACAATTTTGACCAGAGTAAGGCTACTAAGGGATTTTAGACTGGTACCCTCAAGCGGACAAGTTGAGGGGGAAGGCACGGAACCGTCGACTGCACCACTGATCGACTGGTTTTATCGCAAATGTGCCTTTCCGAATTTAAGGATAATAGATAGGAAAAACGCAACCACTCATTAAGCGTTGCTATAGGATTTGATACGCACGAGTGGAATATGATGTGGAGCATGATTTATGCAGCAATTAATAACACGTAGTCAAGTATTTGCACGTAGGAAAAATAAATACAGTATTTAAATAATTGAAAGACAGTTACAGGAAAAAGAAAACAAAGAGACACATCAGTTTCAGGGATAAAGAATCATAAATGCTTAGAAGAAAACGGACAGTTTAAATTCAAATAAGGGGAAAGGGGTACGGGATAAAGCATGCTTGGAATAATTCATAAAAATAAGTTCGTTGTGGTAAGAGCCTAAAGGTATCCACAGTAGAGTCGCCATGCTGTCGCGCCCCCTTTTTTCCCTCCCTTTTTTACGGGGGAAGAAAGGTCCGGGTTTCGACATTTATGGGGGTAATAACTCATTTCCTTTTTGAAATTGGGTATTTTGAAGAGTCGCCACCTAACGGATTATGGTGCGCTAGGGCACCTAGAGCGATTAACTCTTGGATTGGTTTGCATTACCAGAGATTTAGGGTAAGGGCTCGAAATAACCTTGAAGGGAAGGTGTTAGGCACCCCTCTCGGTCCACAACTGTGGGTCCTGACCGAACTTATACTTATGAATTAGTCCTTTAATAAATATGTAGTTGAAACAAATAAATGCAAATAAAGCATGTTGGACATTGTATGACTCAGATAATAAGACAAAGGATTTGAACAAGTTGTGTACACATAAAAAAAGAGTAAAGTTTTAAGCAAAAGGAATTTGGGAAGGAGGAGTCCTAGGTTAGTTAACCTACAGGATCACCCCACGCAATGCCCGGTAAACACTCCTCAATGAAGGGCTACACGTGACATTAGCGCGTAGTCATCATTTCCCGTTCTACCCATGTCCCTCCCCTTGGTCATAGCCTGAAGCGTTCTAGTAACCTTGAAATGCCTATGCGTGCACTACCCGTCCCTTCCTCGTGGCCCTGGAGGTATTTTAGGACCTCTAAATCTATGCAGTTCTAGACAAACCCTAAGGTGTTTAAAAGGGGAAAATTCTAGGCGACATGCAAGAACACGTAGGACTCAACAGATAAATGCAGCAAGAAGCAGTCAAGAGGCCCAGGTTTACCTCCACAAATAATGCACATAAACAGCACGTCTCAAACACAAACAAGAGTAGTTTTTGTTAGAGAAAAGACCTAAACAGGATATCTAAGTGGATGTTAATGCCCAGAGATATGCAACCTTATTTTTTATAAACTTGACAGTAGGGTCCTAATCACTTTGCCTACTGATTTTAAACCAGCTAAGTCTGGACAACTTAAAATAGCAAAAATATAGTTTCAGATTTGCACAATTTAAAATCGCCCTATAGGCTTGCCTAAACGCGGAACGGTGATGTCCTAAGAGCGTGATAACTACGTTGATACAGTAGAACAGTGAGCAGTTTTTAAAATGGACTCTTGAGTTCCAATAGGCATGCTTTCTAGCGGTAGTAAATGAAGATAGTGTTTAAAAGACTCATTAAAGAAAGTGGACAATTGATTAAACCAGTTCAAAAAGGAACCAAAATGGATTAACTGACTTGTGTAACTAAATTGATTTTAATTCTATAGGCAGAATTTCTGATTTTATTCCCAATAAACATGATATCTAGTTGTTAAGAGCTGATGTTAAACTTATAGGCATGATTTCTAGTGGAAAACAAATGTGAATACCCGCTGTAGCAGAAATTGAACTTGATCACATTCTAAGGCATGATATCCAATTACACAACCATTTAGGTCCTATAGGCATGATTTCTATTATTGGAACCATTTAAACCCTATAGGCATGGTTACTAGTATGGTAAAGCAGACATAACAAGTGTATTAACAAGATCCTATAGGTATGGTTTCTACCTGTATTACCCCACAAATATATAACTACCCACCCTTTTTGACTAATCACCCCAATATTCGTTTACAAATAATTATTACAGACCAGCTGAATAAATTACATAAATAGATAAAAGAAAAGAAGAAATTACACTATAGGGAGGCTGAAGCAAGCCCAAATGATTTCCCAAACCTCCAATAGCCTCAAATGCCGAATTCCATAGACAATATCATTGTCTAGGTGTGTCAGAGTTCCCTAAGGATATCAAGGATCCCGGGCAGTGCTCACACCTAGACTTTATAACCAAAACTGAGTAAGTGCAGTGTGGAAGAGCCAACTCCAATGCATCAGAGTTAGGAGGGATCTCAAAGGGATCCCAAGGCAGTCACACACTGGAGGGGCAGAACTTAAAGACCTAAGAGTAGAGTGGGAGTGCTTGGCATGGTTTTGAAAAGGTTTTGATAGAAAGCATTATTTGAAAAGACTCAGTAGTCTTATAAATGAGAGGATTGTTCAGTAAAACAGTTTTAACCAGAGTTGTGTAACGACAGACCACACATAAAGCCAAACAGGTTCAGCAACACTCAGATAATAAACCTTCGTACAGGGGTAATTGGGGCTGGGAACACACAATACAAGTAAACAACATTCTTTGCAATTAAGGGGGTAGTTAACAATGGGTTCAGGGGTGCTAATTAGGACATAGTGACAGAATCAGATATGCCTTAGGGGGTCATGGGATTAGGGATAACAAATGATATAACACAATAGGAACTCCAGAACCAACATAGAATCAAACAACTTAGAGTAACAAAATCACTTTGCAAAGAAAGGTTCTGACTGGATAGCAAGTGAACCAATATTCAAAACAAGGTAGAGTCAAGTTTAAACAAACTACTAGTTCATAAGACCTGCTGATTTTAGAAGTCATAAGACATAACTAGGTGAAGTAATAGGTCCATTACATATTGAGCAGCAAAACAAAAGATAGAAACAGATTAAGAATATGATGAACTGAAGTAGTATGAAACACATTGGTTTGAGAACTTGAATTTAAAATCAGAACATACCAGTAAAGAGAGTAAATGAAAGGTAAAGAACAGGAGAGTGCAATAATTAGCCTTGGCTTGCAGCCAGCTAATTTAGTAACAATAGTAAGTAACAAAGAAAGCAGAAGAGCTTTTGAGTGTGAGAGGGATGTGACCTAATGTCTGTGTGTGTGTGTCCATGTGTTAAGACTATAGAAGAGAGCCATTTATATAGTAGTTTGAAAGCTAGGTAAAATAAGGTAAGAATCAAAATTGTTCAGTAATTATAGAACTCAGAATAAAATCAGTTCGAGTAATCCCTTAATTAAGGGAATTAGTTCAAACGGTAAAGAGCAGGCGACAAGTAAGGAAAGAAATCATTCATAGCTGGAATATAACAAATATGGAAAGATTTCAAACAGTGCAAGTATAGAACAGGTAATTAGGGCTAGGTTCAGAAAACTCTAATTAAGGAAATAATCAGTAAGAATCAAGTAACAATGCAGACAAGGTAAAAGAAAATCAATTAAGGCAAGCCAATAAATTAAATTGAGTAGAAAGGTAAGAATCGAAGGTTTAAGGGAACGTGTTCAAATCACCCGAGAATAGGAAACTCAGAATATTACACAGCTCAATCAAAGAGGAAGTCATGAAAAAGAGTCAACATGTTTAACATATAAATAGAGTAAGACATGGATAGTCAAGAATCGACACACAACTCTAGCAAACATGAAAGTTAAACAATACTGATTCAGTGAGAAAAGATGCAAGTCTTGATGTGAACAGTCAAGATGAACACGGGCACATGGGATCGGTGTATGTTTAGGCTAAGAAACTCGGTAGAAGCATATCAAGGCAAGACAATCATGAGAAATCACAGAAACTCAAACGAGAATTGGTCAGTCACAAAAACCAAACGAAGAACCCTAAAAAAAATTAGGGCTTTCAGCACAAGCAAGTTAAAGTTGTAGTAAACTCATAGAATCAGTCGAAATATGTGAGCAATAGAAGTTTAAACACAAAGAATCAGTTAACAAGGTTTTAAAAGAAGTTTCGAAAACCCTAGTTTTAGAAGAAGATGAAAAACACTTGAAACCACATAATTCTTGTAAAGAACCTCAAGGATAGTGCAAAACATTCAAGAAACAAACTCAAATTGTCCGAGGGATAGAAAAGAAATTAGGGTTTCGAAAGAAACCCATGCAGAGATGAAGAAACCTATCCAGAAACCCAAAGATCGTCGCAAATATAGAATGATTTCGCTTGAAATCACACTGGAATAGCTAGGAACAGGCAGGAGATGAACCCTAGATGCAAGTCGGCATGACCATGGTCCCTTGAGGACCTTAGAGAAGGCAAGAGTGGCATGAGAGAAGCCATTGGAGGCTTAAGAGACAATGAGAGGTCACCGGAGATGGCCGGAGATGGGGAGGTTGCGTTTGAAGATAAGGGTTAGGTTGGGAGTGTTTTGAGAGCAAAGAGGATTTTAGGGCGGCGGGTGTATAGAAGTGATTATGGTTAGGGGGTCGTTTGGAATTAAAAAGGAAAGAACAAATACGGGCCATTGATCTTTCAGATCAATGACCATGATCTGATGGGTTTTGGGTCGGGTATGTGTATTTAGGGCCTGGGTCGGGTAATCTGATCAGAAATTGGGTTGGGGTATTGGGTTGAATTTAGGCTGAAATTGAAATTAAATTTGGCTAAGTTTTAAATAGCCAATTTAACCTTATATAATTAATAATAGATAATAAATGATTTCTAAAAAATAATTTTGTGTACTAAAATGATTTAAAATAGGTATTTAACATTTAAAAAATATAGAAGATCATTTTATGCATTAATAACGCAATTGTATATTAATAGGGCTAATATTGCAATTATATGCAAATTGGCTTTAAAAAATGTAAATGCAATTATAAAAAATACACAAAAATATTTAGGCAATATTTTGGCATAAATATAGGTTTTAGATGGCTAAATTACCACAACAATAATTTGAAGGATAATTATTGGAAATTTTATAAATAAAAGGGGAAGAAATAAATCAATTTAAAGTCTTTAAAAGTTATAGAAAAATTATAAAAACCTTGTGCATGCTTATATGTGCATATATATGACATTTTGAAAGTATATATGTCTATAAAATATATAGGGAAAAAATTGGGTATCAACATGCCCTTCTTATACTCCCCAATGAGAGGGAGAGAGTGAGGAGGTTCATTGAAGGACTCGCTCAGCCTATCAGATTGCAGATGGCTAAGGAGACAGGGAGCGAGATTTCTTTCCAGGAAGCGCCCAATGTGGACAGGCGGGTTTAGATGGTTCTAGATCAGGGGAGCGGTCAGGGGTCTGACAAGAGGCCTCGTCATTCTAGTAGGTTCAGTGGTGCCTCGTCTGGAGGCAGGGATTCTTTTGGTAGGGGCCATCCTCCCAGCCGTTTCATTTAGCACTTCAAGCTTCTCACGGTGCTTCAGGTAGCCGTGGTTCTCATATGCAGTATTCTGATCAGCTATCCTACAGTGCATCACCAGGTCCTATCAATGCACCTCCGCTCTAGAGTTTTTAGGGTGGTTACTCAGGCCGTCAGGGTCAGTTTCAGGGTCAGCAGTCCCAGCAGCCGAGGACTTATTATACTTGTGGCGATCCGAGGCACATTGCTAGATTTTACCCTCGAGCATCGAGCAGTTCTCAACATCAGGGTTCTCGTGTCGTGGTTCCGGCACCGGGCGTTCCACCGCCCGCTCAGCTAGCTAAAGGTAGGGGTCAGGCAGCTAGAGGTGGAGGTCGAGGTATTAGAGGTGGAGGTCAGGCCGCTAGAGGTGGAGGCCGGCCAGCAGGAGGCCGTCCCAGGGATGTAGTCCAGAGTGGTGGGGCACATCCTCGATGTTATGCTTTCCCAGCCAGGCCTGAGGCTGAGGCATCCGATGCTGTTATCACAGGTACGATTTCAGTTTGTAGTAGAGATGCTTCAGTTCCATTTGATCCAGGGTCTATATACTCCTATGTGTCATCTTATTTTGCTACGTATTTGGTTGTGCCTCGTGATTCGTTGATGCTCCTGTCTACGTATCCACACCGTTGGGTGATTCTATTGTTATAGATCGTGTCTATCGCTCGTGTGTGGTTATTATTGGGGGTCTTGAGACCCGTGTAGATCTTCTACTTCTTGATATGATCGATTTTGATGTCATCTTGGGGATAGATTGCCTGTCACCTTATCATGCCATATTGGACTGTCACGCCAAGACTGTGACCTTAGCTTTGCCGGGGTTGCCTCGATTGGAGTGGAGAAGGACTCCTGGTCATTCTTTCAGTAGGGTTATTTCTTATGTGAAGGCTTGGCGTATGGTCGAGAAGGGGTGTTTGGCTTATGTTCGCGATCCTAGTGCAGAAGTTCCTTCCATGGATTCAGTACCAGTTGTTCGTGAGTTCCCAGAGGTATTTCCTGCAGACCTGCAGGGGATGCCACCCGACCGGGATATTGACATTTGCATTGATTTGGTTCCGGGCACTCAGCCCATTTCTATTCTGCCATACCGCATGGCCCCGCAAAAGTTGAAAGAATTGAAGGAGCAGTTGCAAGATTTGCTTGATAAGGGCTTTATTGGACCTAGTGTCTCGCCCTGGGGTGCGCCGGTATTGTTTGTTAAGGAGAAGGATGGGTCAATGAAGATGTGCATAGACTATCGGCAGTTGAACAAAGTCACCATCAAGAACCAGTATCCATTGCCAAGGATCGATGAATTATTAGATCAGCTTGAGGGTGCCAAGGTGTTTTCGAAGATTGATTTGAGGTCTAGATACCATCAGTTGAGGATTAGGGCACCCGATGTCTCCAAGACAGCTTTTCGCACTCGGTACGGGCATTATGAGTTCCTAGTGATGTCATTCGGGTTGACAAATGCCCTAGCAGCATTTATGGATTTGATGAACCGGGTGTTCAAGCCCTATCTGGATTCCTTCATGATTGTTTTCATTGATGATATTTTGATCTACTCCCGCAGCCGAGAGGAGCATGAGCAGTATCTTCGAGTCAGTTGTATGCTAAGTTTTCAAATGTGAGTTTTGGTTGAGTTCAGTTGCTTTCTTGGGTCACGTTGTATCAGGAGAGGTTATTCAGGTGAATCCTAAGAAGATTAAGGCAGTCAAGGACTGGCCTAGACCCACATCAGCTATAGAGATCTGGAGTTTCTTGGGTTTCGCGGGTTACTACCGTCGGTTTGTGGAGGGGTTTTCATCCATAGCAGCCCCGATGACCAGATTGACCCAGAAGGGTGCCTCGTTCAGGTGGTCGGAAGAGTGTGAGGCGAGCTTTCAGAAGCTCAAGACAGCTTTGACTACGGCGCCGGTGTTGGTATTGCCCACAGGTTCAGGGCCATATACAGTATATTGTGACGCATATGCGGTGTTGATGCAGAATCGTAAGGTTATTGCATATGCTTCGCAACAGTTGAAGATTCACGAGAAGAATTATCCAGTTCATGATTTGGAGCTAGCAGCCATTGTTCACGCGCTAAAGATTTAGAGGCATTATTTATATAACTAGGACCGTTGTCGTCCCGAGTGACCTTGAATCACGAGACCAAGCCGTCTCAAATCCCACGAACCATTTCGTACCTCCCAATTGCTACATCTCAAGACAACATCATAGAACATTCTGTGCCTCTTCTCATAGGCTACTACCAAGCTTGATTCTTAACTGTACCTATAGGCTCGAAATTGTTAGGCATCACTCCTTATCCCTTGAATTAACTAGGACCGTTGTTGAGAGTCATCCGCTCTGACTTGGCCCCAAATATAATAAACTTCATGAATCTCCTATCACATGAATACCCTCTTGGTGAAGCACCTGGCAGAATCACTTGCCTTGGAGCCCGCATCTTTAACAAGCACAATCCTGAATCCTTCCCCAAGCATGAACATGGGCCAATAAGGCCAATGATAGCACACCATTAATAATTACTTTTCTCAGATTACCACTTATGTTCTTTTCCCGTAGCTGAAGTAACACATCAATATGCTAATAACCAGAAACCTCGCAAGTAGTTACCTATACAACCCAATCATAGGCGGTGGGACTCTTCCACTTAGCTTGAAGCCATTATTACACGACTCTGGCATTCACCAGGACTCTTTATCTCTTACTGACGTAGCCTTGCGCAATCAACCGCCAAAATCCTCGGAATCTTACTGTAAAACCCTTTTTTATACTTTGAATCATCAACCACATTCGCACGATCGATCTCTTTGCTGCATAACCAATAAAATTCTTCACAGAAGCTTCGCCAACTATGCGACCGCTAACCTGCTCACAGGGATTAACCCACCTGAGTCCGAGCTCACTCTCTAGTTGCACAAGTCCATTTTGCGGCAACATCCTCCCAATTCAAAGTTATGTTGTATCTTTCTTCTTTTCCGGCAGCTCCTTCCCGTTATATCAAATTTCCTGCCGCATAATAGCCCATATTTCAAGTTAAATCCGTAGACCCCAATCACCAATCACTAATATTATCAAATCACTCCAAACTCTCTTTAAAGTACGTGGTCATCCCACTGCAAGCCCATATGCAACTCCGCCACTCTCCCACTTTGGCGGAACTCATCCCCTTAATCGACTACTCGACCCTTGGCCTCTTATATTCGGCCTTCTAGAAATTTTAGCCATAGCCTGACACCTCCCACATGTCTTTGCTCATCCTTTGCTGCTCAGCTGCTGCCTTAAATAAAATCTATCTCCGTAGCACTTGAACTCACAAATCGCTACTAACTTTAAATTTTTCCGGAGATCATCTCTCTCGAGCTGCCAATATTAGAAATGCCAATTCAACCCTGAATCACCTTGCCTCGCAATATCTACAGTCGCTCCTTCAATACTAACCTGCAATATCCTGCCCCAAAGGCAAATTGTAGAAGATCATAACACCGACGAGCTTAGCACATTCATCAAGGACAATGACACCTTATCACAGATGAGAATTCTTCCACGCTTACAATTACCAAGCCTCGTTACTCCATCATCGCATCTGCACCTTCTTAGTCTGATTGCCTTTCCCCCGCCGGAAGTAAAATACTGAATAAACTCCCCTTCAAGTCATTCACTGCCCCGACACGTAGGTAAACATCCTATCATCATAACAGTACTGCGGAACAATCGTTCATAAGCATCATGGCAACTTGTGTCTAGCCCCAGAGCCCTCAGAAGTACCGCTATTGGGCTGAAACAATAAAATATCCTTCTACAAGCGACAATAATAATCCGATCAGCTATACCGGGAGAAACATCCCGTATCACACCTGTAGTACCATTTCGGTCCTTCAATTCTCGATTTATAACAAGTGGTTCGCGTCGAGTAAGATTGAGTAGGAAGGAAACAAAGGCATAAGCCTCACAGGAATCAAATCGCACGATAAGGAATCAAGAAGGGAAGTACTCCTAACAGTCCTGCAGCCTCCCGAGGATAAGTACAGACGTCTCCGTACCGATCCACGAGACTCTACTAGACTTGCTCATGACTCGTGAGACCCTAGGAACCTAGTGCTCTGATACCATGTTGTCATGACCCAAAATCCACTAAGGGTCGCGATGGCGCCGGACACTGCTGTCAGGCAAGCCAACCAAATTACTTGATGAAGTTCTCATTTTTAACGATCTTGAAAACTAAGATTTTCCTTCTATTTTTCATAAATAAAAAAAAAAGATAACTGCTTCAATTCAAATTAAATAATAAGCAATTAATACAAAATATTTCCAACCATCCCAGAACCCGGTGTCACAAGTGCATAAGCAATTTCTAAGAAAAACCGAATACAGTACAACGACTGTCCGGAATACAATTGGATAGGAAATAAATAAAATCCTGATGGAGACTATACTAGCTACGGGTCGCCTCGAGGAAATACAGCTCACCTAGTCTCCGTGTCAACCATGCCGCTATGCTACTAAGCCACTAGCCACACATAAACCTGTGCAACAAAAATGCACAGCAAGTGTAGTATGAGTACGAAAACAACATGTACTCAGCAAGTATCCCGTCTAATCTCGAAGAAGTAGAGACGAGTGGTCGACTTCGACATTTACTAGAGGTCAAATAATAATATACTAAAAATGTGAGGAAATCATGGATTTATACAGCAGTTCTAACTCATAAAGCCAGAAAAACAAGTAAACACCTTTAACAATTAATAAGGGATTCTCAAGGTTTACTTTTCATTATCTTATAAATTTATATCAAGCCATGAAAGGCAATATCAACATTTAAAATTCTCAGGCAACAATATATATATCATGCGCAAATCATGCCGAGGTCGACGGCCCGCTCAAATAGAAATGTAAACTGTGCACTGCCGAGGGTCGAACGGCTCGAACTATAGATGCATCTATTACCCCGCTCGCGAACTATCCGGCGACGCGGTCAACATAAAATAAACAAACACCCTGCTCGCGAATCATACATGCGACGCAGGTACATGTAGAGATGCATGCTCAAACAGTCAATTAAGAACTTATCGGGGAATATTTATCCAAATAAAGCCAATTCTCCTTTAACAAATTTTAAGAAAATGAAGTTTAATCCTTTTAGAAATTCATTTACTAATTCAATGTGATTTAAGCAATTCAAGCTGTCAGATATCCCAAATATAGCAAGCCTTGGGTCCTAAACTACCCGGACAATAGCATAATAGTAGCTACGCACGGACTCTCGTCACCTCGTGCGTACGTAGCCCCCACAAATAGGAGACATATCCAATTATTTTGCCTATGGGGACAATTCCCTCTTACAAGGTTAGAAAGGAGACTCACCTCTCTCCGAAGATCCATAACCGACATTCCACGCCCTTTCGAAGACTCTAATTGATGCACAACGCTCCAAAACTAGCCAATGATTATGCAAATCCATTAATATATGCTTAATTATTCATTACAATCTAATTTATAGCAATTCCTAACCCCGATCGAAAAGTTGACCAAAACGCCCTCGGGCCAACGTGCCTGGAATCCAAAAATTTTCGAAGATAAAGATTACCCATGGCCTCACGAACTCAAATATATGATTTTCTCTAAATTCCATACCCAAAATCGTGGTCAAAATCCAAGAATACTAGTTTTCTAGGTTTTCCCTCAAACTTCAAGTTTTCTACAATTTTCCAAGTCTAAATCCATATATAAACCTTGTATATACTCAAAACTAGTAGAAATCACTTACCTCATGCTTGGTGATAAAAATGGCACTCCAAAGTTGCTCCAAAATCGGCTCCCATGGAAGAAATGAAGTGAAAATGAGCTAAACTTCGATTTTTAAAGAAACCCCTCTGCCTCCAGCAGTTTCCGCATCTGCGGAAATTTGACCGCATCTGCGGTCCCGCATCTGCGGAAAATTTCCGCATCTGCGGTTATGACAACAACCAGCACTTTTCTCGACACGGAAATGAGCATAACTCCCTCATACGATGTCCAAATTCGACGATTCTTTTTGCTATGGCTCCAAAATTACGATACGGATCTAATGGTTCAATAAAAACTTAATTTGGAGTTCATTTGCTTAATATGGTACCCCTTTCTGTCCAAAGAAACGACGTTGAAACATCAAATAAGAGCGTGATACAACCCGAAACACACCCGAGGCCCCCAGGACCCCGACCAATCACACCAACCAGTCCCAAAACACATTACGGACTTGCTCGATGCCTCAAATCACATGAAACAATGCTAAAATCATGAATCAACCCCCAATCCAAGCTTTATGAACTTTAGAACTTCCAACTTCTACTTTCGATGCTTAAACCTATCAAATCACGTCCGATTGACCTCAAATTTTGCACACAAGTCATATTCGACATTACAGACCTATTCCAACTTTCGGAATCGGATTCCGACCCCGATATCAAAAATTCCACTTCCGGTCAAACTTCTCAATAACCTTCAAATTTCTATCTTTAGCCAGATGGCTCCAAAATGACCTACGGACCTCCGAATTCACTTCCGATCGCGCTCCCAATTCCTGAATCACCATACGGAGCTGCTCCCAGACTCGGAATCCCAAACGGACATCGATAACACTGAAATGCACTTCAAGCCAAACTTAGGAAATTTCTTCCAAAACGCTAACTTCCACAATGGGCGCCAAAACACTCCCGGGTCATCCAAAACCCGATCCGGGCATACGTCCAAGTCCGGAATCATCATACGAACCTGTTGGAACCTTTAAATCCCGATTCCGAGGTCGTTTACTTAAAAATCCAATCTTAGTTAATTCTTTCAACATTAAGCTTCCGAAATGAGAATTCTCTTTCCAAATCAACTCTAAACTTCCCGAAATTCGATTCCGACCACGCGTACAAGTCATAATACCTGAAATGAAGCTGCTCATGGCCTCTGACTGCTGAACGACGCACTAGAGCTCAAAACGACCGGTCGGGTCGTTACATGATTTGTGTGGTACCCAATTTTCGATCTAGAAGAACCTGGTTCTTCTAGGTGTTCTAACTACTACTGTTTGTGGAATTAAAAGTACAAAAAATAAAGAACACAAAGATTTTTACGTGGAAAACACCTGTCTCAAAAGGTAAAAAAACCACGACCTACTACTCAGTAGGATTTTCCCAAACGTCCACTAAAATCACTGAGCTAAAACAGCATTTACAAAAACTCTTTGTAAACCTAAGGATTAACTCTAATCCCAGTGTAGCACACAGCCTCAACTGTTGCGACATCTTCAAGTTAACTCTAACTTGAATACTCAAAGTACCTAATACAATTGCTTCTATGAAAGCTGGAAAGGTACAACTTTAAACCACCTACTACAATTGAACTAGAATAAGAGTAAACACAATGGAATCGGTTCTTCTATCTTGTTCAACTAGCTTCAGGAATGCACACTTGAATCTCACATAAATTGCTTGCAAAATTGCCTCGCTCTTTTGCTCTCAATTTAGTTTAACTTCTGCGTTTGTGCAATACCTGTAAAAGAGAACAATCACTGTTATTTAATGAGTTAGAAATTAGACTTTGATTAAGACTCAATTGCTGATCTTCCATCGAAGTTGAGTCCTTGAACAACACAAACTCCAATCCTATCCTTTATCCAGATTGTATTCTCTTCTCATAAGGAGAGACTTTCACTCCTTATCCAATATGCAACCTTTTCGATCAGTTCAGGAGATATTACTGCTTGATCACTGAGAGTTATCTCCTTCACGTGCATCTCATATGTATAGGTTGATAAATACTGTGCCTCACATGATGGACCTGGTCCATGACTGAGTTCATTTGTCATTCTTCAAAACTTCACCTGAACTTGGGCCAATAGATTTGACATTTGAGGAGGAGCCGGTAGCTATTCTAGGCCGGCAGGTTCGTCAGTTGAGATCGAAGAGTTATCCTTTAGTTCGTGTTCGGTGGAGAGGTCAGCCTGTCGAGGCAGCTACCTGGGAGTCTGAGTCCGATATGCGGAGCAGAACCGACTCAGGTATTTTTCTATGTCCGTTCGAGGATGAACGATTGTATTAGAGGTGGAGAATGTGATGACCCAAAGGGGTCATCTTTTGTTTAGAATCCGAATCCGAGTTCCGAGGCCTTGAAAACCTCATTTTTTTTCTCCTCGATTTGCATGCGCAGTCCGGGCGCGTTTCCAGATACCTTTATGTGAAATTTGAGAAAAATATTGAATTTTGCCTTTAAAGTTGACATCGGTCAACATTTTTGGTAAACGGACTCGGACCCGTGATTTGACGATCCCGTAGGGTCCATAGTAAAATATGGGACTTGGGCGTATGCCCGGAATCGAATTCCGAGGTCCCTAGCTCGAGAAATGAATTTTTTAAGAAAATTGTTTGCTGAAAAATATAAGGATTTTTAGAAATCGAATAGTGTGTGATCCCGTTGGTATCGGGCCCATATTTTTGTTCTGTAGCCCGGTACAAGTTTAATATGGTATTTAAGCCGTGTTGTGAAATTTGGTGAGAAATAGGACTGATTTGACCTGATTCGGACGTCCGATTGCGAAAATAGAAATTTCAGGTGTTCTTAAGAAAATCATGAGTTTTGGTGTCAAATTCGTTATTTATGATGTTATTTTGGCGATTTGATCGCACGAGCAAGTCCGTATGATGTTTTAAGACTTGTATGCATGTTTGGTTTAGAGCCACGAGGGCTTGGGTGAGTTTTGGATAAGCTACGGAGTGATTTGGAACTTGGAAAAAAGCTGGTATGCTTCAGCTGTGTTGCAGGCCTCAGACCTCGCAAATGCGAGATCAGGGTTCGCATTTGCGATCACTGTCAAGGTCGCATTTGCGAGGCTTCCATCGCAAATGTGAAGCAAGCTGGGCCAGCTCATATTCGCAATTGCGAACAACCCTTCGCAAATGCGAAATAGTTAGGGGAGGGGGATCATCGTAAATGCGACCAAAGGTTCGCATTTGCAACATTAGCAGAAATGCGATATCTGCAACTGATCAAAACATGACTTAGACGAGATTTTCAACTCATTTCTCGAATTTTCAAACCCTAAGCTCCCATAGGCGATTTTCTAAAGAGGCTTTCTTCCCCAAATCATAGGTAAACGATTTCTAACTCATTTCTCTCAATCCATTCCATCTTTTTACAAGATTTCATCACAAAATCTACGGTTTTTCATGGGAAATTGGGTGTTTGGTAGAATTTAGGGATTTTGAAATTTGGGGATTTAGACCTCAAATTGAGGTCGGATTCCAAAACCAATTGCATATTTGGGTTCGTGGGTGAATGGTTAATCGATTTTGGTCCGAACTTTGAGTTTTGACCAAGCGGGACCAAGGTCGGTTTTTGACTTTTTGGGGAAATGTTGAGAAATTTATAATCATGCATTAGAATTGGTTTATTTGGCATTAATTGATGTTATTAAGTTAATTATGACTAGATACAAGCGGATTGGAGGTGGAACAGAGAGGTAAAGCGGTAATTGAGGCTTGATTTTGGCCGTGGAATCGAGGTAAGTGTTATGGCTAACCTTAGATTTAGGAATTAGGTGTTGTTGCCCTATTTGCTACGTGTTTAGTTGATTGAGTACGACGTATAGGTGAGGTTACGAGTATCAATATGTTGTTGTTGGGTCATAGAATGCAAGTGAGTCCTATACTTGTGATCGTTGTGTCTCTTATTACATACTGTTCATGCTTAAACTGGTTATCCTTCATAATTTAACAAGTCTTATTATGTTTTCTTGGTATTGGATAATTGTTGAGTATTGACTCAAGTGGAGACATGTATTGTGAAGTTAACTGTTGAAACGAGATTGGTTATTCTTGATTCCCTTGCCGAGATGTTATTGTTTCAATTGTTCGGGTGAGGGAGAGTGTAAAGCACGAAGGGTGATGCCGTGCACGATATTGTGCGAGAGTGTTAATGCACGAAGGGTGATGATGTTCCATATTCTGTGAGTGTTAATGCACGAAGGGTGATGTCGTGCCATGATTAAGAGAGAGTTAATGCACGAAGGGTGATGTCGTGCCGTTTCTGTTGTTTCTTATGGTGAGGACGAGAGTAAAAGCATGAAAGGTGATGTCGTGCACGTGTTACTGTGTTATTATTTCTGTTGGTTCAAAGCATGATATTTACCTTGCTTCTTTACTGTATCACTGTCAGAATTTGATATTCCCCTCAGCATGTTTCCTCGTCCCGTTATGTTTTTGTTAAATTTCTGTTGTTATTACTTTCTCGTATATGATTTAACTGCACAGGTTTACATATTGTTGTCGTGTCCTAGCCTCGTCACTACTTCTCCGAGGTTAGGCTCGGCACTTACCAGTACATGGGGTCGGTTGTACTGATACTGCACTCTGCACTTTTTGTGCAGATTTCGGTGTCGGGCCTCATGAGTAGAGTTTGGGTTGCTACCTTCAGTCCACAGGAGACCCAAGGTAGATCTGCCGGCATTCGCAGACCCTGGAGTCCCCTTCCCTATATCTTAGATTTCCTGTCTCTTTTCATTTTGAGAACAGATGTATTTATTTTAAACCAGTATTTGTAGCAATTCTTAGACGTTCGTGGATTGTGACACCAGATCATTGGGATAATTGTGTTTTAGAGTTTTGGAACTGTTATAGATTTTTCCGCACTTCATATCTGTTTAGTTTAAAATTATTATTTATTACTGTTTGGTTATTGATTAATGTGTTAGAACCGTAATTGTTGGCTTGCCTAGCATTCAAGAGTTAGGCGCTATCACGATCCCGACGGTGGGAAATCTGGGTTGTGACAGGAGAAGTCCTGCACTTACTTGATGGGTACAAAGGTGATTGTCTACACCAATCATGCAGCGCTTCGGTACTTAATGAGCAAGAAGGATTCAAAGGCGAGGTTAATGCGGTGGGTGCTTCTATTGCAAGAGTTCTATTTAAAGATCCAAGACCGCAAAGGTAGTGAAAATCAAGTGGCGGACCACTTGTCTCGATTGGAGGAGGAGGGGAGGCCACATGACAGCTTTGGGATCAATGATTCCTTCCCCGACGAGCAGCTTTTAGCCATTTCAATGACTGAGATGCCATGGTTCGCCGACTTAGCAAATTATCTTGTGAGTGGAATTGTACGGAATGAGTTCTCTTCAAACTAAAGGAAGAAGCTCAAACGGGATTGCCTTGACTACTATTGGGATGAGCCGTACCTCTTCCAGATTTGTACTGATAGTGTGATTCGACGGTGTGTGCCGGAGGAGGAACAAGTGGGAATTCTTGAGGCTTGCCACTATTCTCTGTATGGTGGTCACCATGGTGGAGCATGAACGACGGCAAAAGTGTTGAGTTGTGGATTCTATTGGCCTACTCTGTACAAGGATGCTAGTGAGCTTGTCAAGCATTGTGATGAATGCCAAAGGGCCAGTGGAATCTCAAAGAAGAACGAGATGCCTCTCACCACCATTTTGGAGATAGATATTTTCGATGTGTAGGGTATTGGTTTCATGGGTCTGTTTGTTATCTCTTGTGGGAACACCTACATTCTAGTCGCGGTTGATTATGTGTCTAAGTGGGTCGAGGTCGTTGCTTTGCCCAACAATGAAGCGAGGAGTGTGGTGGCATTCTTGAAGAAGAACATCTTTATAAGACGGTACTCCAAGGACCATCATAAGTGACGGGGATTCGCATTTTTGCAACAAGGCTTTTGATACCTTACTCACAAAGTATGGTGTCACTCACAAAGAATCGACCCCCTACCATCCTCAAGCAAGCAGACAAGTTGAAGCCTCTAACTGGGAGATCAAGAGTATTTTGTCAAAGACAGTAATGCCGACCGGACGGATTGGTCAAGAAAACTTGATGATGCTCTATGGGCTTAAAGGACGGCCTACAAAACACCGACCGGGATGTCTCCAAACCGGTTGGTGTTCAGGAAGGCGTGTCATCTTCTGGTGGAACTTGAGCGTAAGGCCATGTGGGCTTTGAAGAAGTTCAACCTTGAGTGGGATGTCGCCGTAAACTTAAGGGTGGCACAATTGAATGAGCTAGATAAATTCCGGTACCATGTCTACACAAGCCCATCCCTATACAAGGAGAAGATGAAGTACCTCCATGACAAGTACATCCGGAACAAGGAGTTCTAAGAAGGTGATCTCGTGTTATTGTTTAATTCCCGGTTACGGATGTTTCCGGGCAAGTTGAAGTCTAAATGGAGTGGCCCATTTGGAGTGGTGAATGTAACCCCCTTTGGTGCTTTGGACTTGAAAAATAAAAATGATGAGGTGTTTGGAGTCAACGGGCACCAGGTGAAACACTATCTTGATAAAGTTGATGATGGCCACGTCGTGGCGGTTCTTCATTTTAAATGATTGGTAATCTGCGTCGTGCCGCGACGTTAAATCAGGCGCTTCTTGGGAGGCAACCCATGTGTCTTTTTCTTTTGAAGTGTATGCAGGAATGGGTGTGAATTGCAGTGACTGTGTCATAAAAAATTGGCTAAGTGTTGCAAAAGTGCGGACCGCACAATTCTAAAGGCAGCAGAAGAAATCACTCTACGACCGCATAATTTTGTGTGCGGTCGCACAACTGGAAGACCAAAAGTGCAAGTTCTCTTAAGTTGGTCTGTCAAAATTCATAGCAAATCTGCGGCCGCACACAAAATTGTGCGGTCCGCACAAATTTTGCGATCGCACTCACTTTGGTGCGGACCGCAGAGTTTCTTCAAGGTCCAGGTAAAGAGTGCGGACCGCACTCAAAATTGTGGGGCCGCAGTCAGCTTAAGTTAGGGGCGACTTGGTCAACCTATAAATAGAACCTCAATGCACTATTCACAACTTTACACACGCTGTGTTCTTGAACCCTAAGCAAACACAGTGCACGTTCAATTAGTTCACAATCTTCCTTCATTTCATTAGTGTAGATTATTACCTGCATGCTTCATAACTGGTATGTTCATTACATCTTTAGATTTTTCGATTTCTCTTAGTTTTTATTCTTCTGTGGTAGAGTATTTTTAGACCTAAAATGTCAAATGTTAGTTATGAGTGCTTAAAATCATGTGGGCAATATTATAAGTGTTCATGGGGGGCTGGGTAGATCATTAATCATGTTTACTTGTAAATACCATGTCTAAATTATGTCAAATTGCAAAACCTAAAGTTAGTGCCGTTTGATTTCAAATTGTGCGGCCGCACACGAAAATGTGCGGTCCGCAGATCCTATAGTTAGGGCAAGTGTGTTGAATAAAAAGTGCGGACCGCACTCATAATTGTGCGGTCCGCAGAAAATTGTACGGTCTGTGGAACTGTGTGTGCGACCGCACTGTTGAAAGATCAGAGAAACAGTAGTCTAAACCTGGAGTTGTGCGGCCGCAATCAAAATTATGCGAACCGCACATCAGGATGTGCGACCGCACTTCCAAATTGTGCGGCCCGTACATAGCACATTGTTGACGCACTCACTTTTGTGCGGTCCGCACTGTCCCTTCTGTAGACTGCTTTCCTGCAACTGTAATGCAGCTGTTAACACTGCTTTGGAACTGTAACTGACTTATTCGCCTTGTATTGCAGACAATGGTTCGTTCATGAGGTAGAGGTGATATTTTTAAAGGGAGGGGTGAACCCTCCCGAGGCCGAGGCAGGGGCAACCTCCCACTCTCAATCAAAAAAGAAATAAACAAGAAGGCAACTGCCAACAGAGTCCCTGAACCCTCAAAATCCAGTGAGTATCTCCCGTCTAGGGAAGCTTGAGAGGGTAACTCTGTGCAAGCACAACCCGATGCCCAATCTCAACCAAAGCAGTTTCCAGGTAGACTTCAATTGAGAGATGAACCCTCCTCCTCTGCTAGTTCTTCTGAGGGTTCGGAAGAGGGTAGCCAGGATTCTGAGCCCTGTTCCTCACATGCCCCGGCAGCACCAATCCCCGCTGATGATGATGATGATGCTCTTGATGATGGTAGAGGGGGTGACACTAGAGTGGGCGGCCTAGAGAGGTCAAAGAAGAAGGAGATATGGGAAGATCGATTTGTGAGTTTGACACCTTCAATAGGTTTAGAGAATGGTGGCCCCAGAGATCATTCACACTTGAGCGGCAATTCTTAGTGAAGAATATGGATAAATACAATCCAAATGTCCTTCGGTAGTTCAGGGAGCGCAAGGGGTGGATGTGGCTCGCCTAGAGTGTCATTGATGCCAACTAGCACTTGGTACATGAATTCCATGCCAATGTGGCACACATCAAGAAAGGTACCAAAGTGACCAAAGTGTGAAATTTGAAGGTCTGATTTGATCAATTCACTTCGAACACTTATATGGGATTTGAGGAGATAGAGGCAGTCTAATACATGGAGAAGCTTGCTATGGGTGATGCAGCTCGCCCTAGGTTAGCAGAGATCTTGGCAGCCCCAAGACAATCGCCACCGTGAATCACAACGAGAGTCCCCATTGCACGGGCCACCCTCAATTTTGAAGCAGAAGGGTGGCAAATATTCGTGTGCAGTCGGATAGACCCGAGCAGAAACGAGAACAATCTTCCACTTCCCCGAGCAGTTCTGGTGGCATCTATCATGACCAGGTACCAAATCAATGTGGGTTCCATCCGGTCAGCCAACATGTCAGTGGTTTTCCAAAAGGGTGAAAGCTCATATCCATGTCCAAACACCCTCACTGAATACTTTAAGGATTCCAAGGTGGAGCCAATGAGATTTCATACACAGGTGCGGGCCAAAAATCCCTTCTCATGGTACTCTATGCAAAGACCGGGTAACCCAAAGTTCAAGGGTAAAGCAACTACCACCGGTGGCCAGTCTGATGAGCCAGTGGTGGTGGTTACAAATTCTGCTGCTGAGCCTTCTACAGCTACCATGCCTTCCACAGCAGCCAGTCCTTCCACCGAAACAGCTGACATACCACCACGTCCACCTTCTAGACCATCTACATCAGTACTGGTGCATGCCTCATCCACAGATCCACAACTGGATGCAGACAGCTACCTTAAAGTTGTCTGACATATCCAGTGCTATTACAGCATAGTCTTCTACCCCAGCAGCATCATAGGTACCTCTATAGTGGAGGAAACATTATCAAAGATCCTGGAAAATCAGAAGACCATTATGGATACTCTGGTGGCACATGGGACAGTCATTGAGGAGTCTGGAAAACAGGTGAAGAAGATGCGAAAATATCAGGCTTCGAAGAAGTTAGTGGTTAGATTAAGAAAAGAAATTGCCAAGATAGCATCTGCTGGAGATCTACCACTTGGAGTCAGCACCAGCAGCACTAGCAACACCATTAGTACCTGGGGCATCAGAGGCAGTAGCTGGCCAGTCTAAAGAGCCAGACCTTGTTGCCCACACTGCTAAGGAGATGCTTCAGATGTTCTCCAACCCCGTTATTCCCTGGCTGGAGGATGATGAGATCCAGTTGGCGGAGCCCGAGGATGTTGATGATCCCATGCACACTGAGACCACATAGGGAGTTCTCTTAACTTTCTACCTTCATTATTTTGATTTTTGTTAAGTCTTGAGGACAATGCTTATTCTTATTCGGGGGGGGGGGGNATTTTGATTGATTTGATATGACATTGGTTTGTAATAACTTTAATACTCTTTTTCTTTTATCTTTATTCTCTCTTTCATTATGTATATATTCCTCCCTCACTTTCGATGTATATATTCTGTTTCCCTCGGTTTGTATATTCATTTGTCTTACTTTCAGTAGTTTATTTCATAGCTTCTCTTTTGTTTGTCTTAGTAGTATAACTTCTTATTTACTTTAATAGATTCTTTTTGATTTGGTATCTTCTTCTTATGTTTAAGTGAGCAATAATCCTTTGGTTTTCTTAACTCCACAATTCAAAGGTGGGTTTTGTGTGAACCAGGTGACTCTTCCCAACGATGGATGGCGTGACAACCTTCTTAAAGGATTGAGTCTGTTTTTTATGTTTAGGTAAAAATAGTAGTATTAATGAATAAAAAGGGTCAAGCATGCTTCATCTGGTACCAACACATTTAACTACGGCCTTATGGTTAAAAACAAGTTCTTGGCATGAAATAGCTTTAATTAGTGACCTTTATACTCTTGTATTGACTTGAGCAATCATCGAGTGGTTTAGTTGAACCATTCGCGATTTTCAATCTTGAATATGGTTGTTGTGGGCCCTCGAATCTATCCTCTTTAACAATCCAATTGTGTGAGAAGTGAGATTTTTGTTGCAAGTCCAAGTACCAGTGTGAATGGTCTAGAACTTGCCCCGAATGTGTTTCTAGGCGAAATTCTAAGTTTTGCTTGGCTTGAGAAGTGATTGTAGGCTCTCCTTGACCTGCTTAAAATTTTCCATGTCCCACCAATGTTGCAATCACTAGTCAACCCATTCGAGCCTAAGACCTTTCTCATTTGATAGACACGTTACAAGCCTTTACCCGTTTTGTAGTGACCCTCTCTTGGCACCCTAACTTTCCTTATCACTCTTGAGAAGTAATTGGCTAAAACGTAAGTTTGGGGTAGAGACGGGGAGATTGAAAGTGGTAAGAAGGCACAAAAAGAAAAGAAATGAAAAAAAGGATAGGCAAAGAAAAAAGAAAGAATGAACAAAAGAAAAATACAAAAAGAAAGTGAATAAAGTGAAGAGTTGAAGGGATTCAAAGAAAAGCAATAATGCAAAGCATGGAGAAAACAAAGAAGGAGAAAATGACCATCATGACCGAGAAAGAGTGATGTTATGTCTCTCTAGTTCACCTAAAGAAAAAGATAATGACTCAAAGAGTCGGCACAACATGAGCCAAAAAGAGAAAAATGGAGTGCTTAAGAAAAGATGAACCCGTTTCTATTCCAACGTTCCCTACCTTTGTCCAAAAGCCTTTATTACATTCTGCAAAAGCCCTACGTGATTTCAAGCTGAGTGAACTTACATTAGTGGTGATTCACATGAGGGTCAAGCATATGATACCTAGAGCCGTACTTATGACATTCTTTTGAGAGAGATTAGCGAACTTTTCAAAAATCCTTGAATTGAGGGCTACATTCTTAAGTGAGATATGCTAACGGAGAGTAGAGGAGGAGGAGTTTGGGATCCACAATGGCCTACATAAAAGAGCGAGCTTCCTTGATGAATAAAGTCAACTCTTGATACTCTAGTGTCACATTTGAACTATTGTACTTGAAAAGTCAAATCATTGCCTTGTTGATAATTCATAAATGTTGTGGGTAATTGTTGGTCCCAATTGATATGTGTTTAATTCACCTTAAGCTAGCTGAAATAGATATTTTCTTGTTGAGGTGGGAATTACCTTATTTGCTTGAGGACAAGCAAAAGCTTAAGTTTGGGAGAGTTGATAAGTAGGGATTTTGACTACTTATTTGCACTCTTTTACTTGTATTTTAGCTCAAAAATGCTTAAAGGTATTCCCCAGAACTGATAAAATGTGCTTACTTGCAAGATTAGTGGAAAATGAGCCAAAGAGATGAAAATCAACTCAAGAAGGAGTAATTTTGGACAAGGACAAAAACAAAGCAAAAAAGAGCAAAGTGCGGACCACACAATATTGCGTGCGGCCGTAGACTATGAAGACTCCTCTGTCAGATTTTCTATGCAAAGTGCGGACCGCACAATTATAGTGTGGCCGCAGAAGATGAGGTTCAGAGAGATGTGATTTTGGTCCATGAAGAAGTGCGGACCACACCATTATTATGCAGCCGCAGAATCAAAAGTGTGGCCGCACTCAGAAATATGCGTTCCGCAGAAGCCTTCCATGTCAAAGCTCAAACTCAAGAGTGCGGCCGCACTCATAATTGTTCGGTCCGCAGAATCTGAAGAAGTGCGGCCGCAACCCAAAATTTTACGACTGCAAAAGTCCATCCTGTCAAGCCAACACCAACGTGCGGACCGCATACAGAATTGTGCGGCCGCAGAACCTCCGTAGGGCCAATTTTGTCTGATAATTTCAGCTGTGTATAAATAGTTCTTTTTGTCAAATTTAGGTTAAGTTGGAATATCAGAAAATAGATAGCCGTTTTTCCTTTACTGATTTGGGTAACTTTGTAATAGTTTATCATTTTAACATTGGATTTTCTTCCCTTTATCATTTATTATGAGTTTAATCTTATTTTTTTCTTTACTTTCTTCAATTTCCTCTATGAGTAGCTAATTTCTTAGCTAGGGTTGTGACCCAACCCTAGTGTAGGTACCTAATGGGTGTTTAATTTAGGGCTTGTTTGTGATTAGGTTAGTGATATTTAGCCTAGTTCTTGCTTGAATTTAAGAATTAATGGTTGCAAACATTGATTCATGCCTAATTGACTTAGTCTCTACTTGAGAAAGAGAGACTAAGTCTAGGAAAACTTGGTTAACAAGGAATTGGGGTGAACTCAAGAAATTGATAGCCCCAATTAAAGGGTTGAATCTAGAGATAGTAAGACCCAACTTGAGCATATATCACTTGTTTTGTGAATTACCCATTTGGACTTGAGAAAGCCAAATTGGAAAAAACTACTCTAACTACCGAGAGGTATCGAGTGGATAATTGTGTGTGATTGCTATGTTACACCCCAACCAATCAAACTTGCCCTAAAGCTTACAATCCGTTAGGTAACCACCTAGGTGGAAGTCACGACCCTAGATCTTTTATCAACTTGAAAAACAACAACACCAAAAATATCGTTCTCTAGCTTTTCATTTGTAAACATTAGCATAATCATTAGAAGTAGAAAGAAACAACCAAATATGTGGAAGTGCATTTTGGTCATATCATACACTTAGTCTAGATATATACCTAATCCAACATAAGCTCTCTGTGGAATCGACCCTGACTCACGTTGGGTAATTATAGTTGCATTGATCATTTCACAATCCCAATTAGTGGTGTGAATTTGGGCAACATCAGCCACCCCGTACAATGCCATTGTGGGACAACGATGGATATATCCCATGAAAGTCGTCCCCTCCAGCTTATACCAAGTAATTAAATTCCCAACAGAGAAAAGACAAAGAAAAAGAGGCATAGCAATCAACAGGGTCCAGGTCGGATCAAGAGGAGACATAGGACGTCATCAAGGACCCTGACGCGGTCGAAACCACTGGTTCAACCATAGAAGACCTCGACCCCGTTCAATTGAATCTCAACAACCACAGCAAGAAGGCCTATATCGGTTGCAAGCTTCGGGAACCAGGTAAATACAGTCAATTTTTAATAGCTAACGTAGATTTGTTTGCTTTCAGCCATGCGGATATGTCGGGCATCCCAAAGGAAATAGCCACGCACTAATTAAACATCGACCCTGTCCACGCCAGTGAGATAAGTCAAACGTAAATTCAACTCCACAAATAATGACGATGTGTGCGAGGACATGGAAAAACTGCTAGAAAACGGTTCCATCAGCGAATCGAAGTACCCTAAGTGGATCGCCAATGCAGTAATGACAAAAAAGAAGGATGGTCAAAGGAACGCCCAATGATTCACCAAGCAGGCGAACATCTCCACTTAGTCACATCCATTTGGCTATTCATCAAATGGGGAATGGACATCGTGGGCCCCCTACCAGTAGGGCGAGGTAACATACGATTCCTTTTAGTTTTAACTGACTATTTCTCTAAGTGGGTGGAAGCAGGAGCATTCGCCCAAATATGGGAACAGGAAGTAATCACCTTTATATGGAGAAACATCATCTACCGATTCGGCCTTCCCAAATAAATCAGTTGCGACAATGGACCCCAGTTCACATGAAAGAAAACCGCTGAATTCTTCGAGAAATGGCATATCAAGAGGATACTCTCGATCCCGTATCACTCAGCTGGAAACGGACAAGCAGAGTCCTCCAACAAGTCAATAAAAACTTTATGAAGAAGAAGCTCAAAGACGCCAAGGGACTGTGGCTGGAAATACTACCAGAAGTATTGGGGGGCTACCGAACAACTCCAAAAACAAGCACTGGAGAGATGCCATACTCTTTGGTCTATGGGACCGAGGTAGTAATATCAGTTGAGGTCGGAGAACCTAGCATAAGGTACTCCCATGAGAGCGACACGAGTAACAGCAAGAGCAGAAGGCAGGAACTCGACGAACGAACGAAGAGATATGGCCTACATAAGAATGGTCACCCAAAAACAACAAGCAGAACGCTATTACAACAAGAGAGCAAAGGTCAGGCCACTTAAAGTCGGGGACTATATACTGAAAGCAAAAACTCAAGCGAGCAAAGATCTCAGGGAAAGCAAACTGGGAACAAATTGGGGTGGTCCACATAAAATCACAGCCGAAGCAAACAAGGGTTCGTTCCAATTAGAGACAATGGAAGGAAAGCTACTAAAAAACAATTGGAATATGAGCCACCTCAAATACTTTAACTTCTGAGAGGAAAAGCGTCCCCCATGTCATACTCTTTTTTCCCTCACTTGAGTTTTGTCCCATTTGGGTTTTCTCAAGGAGGGTTTTAACAAGGCGGCGAAGGGAACGTTTGGTGTCGAAGTACGCGGAGGTAGGGTCGTGGTTACTATTTCCCTCACTTGCTCGATCAAACATCTATCAGCCCTCGACCGCAACTTAATGAAAGGTTATGTTGGACCCTGCTCGAAAAAACACCTTTTAGCCCTCGACCGCAACTTAATGAATGGTTATGTTCGACCCTGCTCGAAAAAACACCTTTCGGCCCTCGGCCGCAACTTAATGAAAGGCTATGTTGGACCCTACTCGAAAAGACACCTTTTGGCCCTCGGCCGCAACTTAATGAATGGTTATGTTTGACCCTGCTAGAAAAAACACCTTTCGGCCCTCGGAGGCAATTCAATGAAAGGTTATGTCTGACCCTGCTCGAACAAACACCTATCGGCCCTCAGCCACAACTTAATGAAAGGTTATATTCGACCCTGCTCGAAAAACACCTTTCAACTCTTAACCGCAACTTAATGAAAGGTTATGTTCGACCTCACTCGAACAAATACCTATCGGCCCTCGGCCATAACTTAATGAAAGGTTATGTTCAACCCTACTCGAACAAACACTTATCGGCCCTCGCCTACAACTTAATAAAAGGTTATGTTTGACCCTGCTCGAACAAACACTATTCGGCCCTTGACCACACCCTAACAAAGAAACAAAAATATGCACAAGTATAGTAAATAAACTGCAGGAGCAGAAGAAGATGCAAGGAAATACTCAACAGTTCATGTACTTATAAATTATTTACAATAAGCTCGTGAAGACGCCAGCTGAAACATACACAAAAAATCAAAAGAAAACTACTGGTCATCACCATCACGGCCTTCAACATCCCTGCCGACTTGGTCCTCAACAGCATCGCCTCCTTAACCATTAGCGCCTTCGCCCTCAGGATATGCAACATCATACCAGGCATTCTCCTCAAGCCGGTCTACACCCTCGTCCCCCTCATCATCATCAGCCTCAGGCGTAGCAGGATCATAACCACAAGCGACTCGAGCTTCATGACCCTTAACACGAATATCTTCGAGGGCAACTTCAGAGATGGATCCCGCCTTGTATAGATCTCGAAACACATCTAACTGGGCCTCGTCATGAAATCCCTCCTCGTACAATTCCCAAGGAACATTAGGAAAATTTGAAGTACGGGAAGAAGACGGTTGTGCCAACAGTTGAGCCTTCTCGGCCTCTAAAGCAGCGACTCGATCGTAGAGATCAGAAGTCTCTTTCTCCAACTCTCCAATCCTATCATCGAGGCGCTCCTCGTTAAGCTTCGTTGTTGCTAAGTCAATCTCCCGCTCGGAACGGAGAGTCTGAATCACCACCTCAAGATAGTCTGCCTTCCTTAAAGCCTCAGACCGAGTGGACTACGCCTTTTCTAAATCGTCTGCCTTCTCGGCGATATTGCCACTTAGAGCCTCCACCCTAAACTGACACTCCTCAAGCTGGGCACGCAGGGAAACCACTTGAGCATGGAGATTGCTACACTAGGCTTCGACCCCCTTGCTGAGCTCAAGCTCTTCCTCTTTGATCCTCAACGTCCCCTCCAAGACACTTCACTTCCCTACCATCTGCACCAACTCCTCGTATCGGGCCTTCAAATCCTCACTCAGTCGGCGCACACTGTCGCCCTCACAAAGTGATGTAAAAGAAGAATATATGTTAAATTTTATTTATTTTTGCCAAGATCATATTTTAGAGCTCAAGTCCAATCATATGGACTTATTTTAAGAAGCGCAAGAAGTCTATGAAGCTCAAGATTGATTTCAAGAAGCCAAGATTCATTCCTTCTTAAAATAGGATTTATTATGTCTTTACAAGAAAGGATTCTTGTTTTCCTTTTATTGGTAGGTGTAACTTTATTTATTGTAATGCTTTTAAAATAAGGATTTTTTATTTAGTAGGATTCTAGTTTCTTTTCCTTGTAAAATAAGGATTTTATTATTTTTGTCTTTAGATATTTTATTTCCCAATTAGTACAGAAATTGTAGTCATCAAAGAAGAGATCCTAGGCCTATATAAAGGGTTCCCATGCCTTGTAGAGTAGAATGCATGTTTTTTAGGCTTGTCCTAGTTTTACAATAGAGTGTTTTTCTCTATTTTGTCTTCTTTATCCTTGTTTTTAGTTCCAAGCAAGGTGGTGATAGTCTTTATCTTGTTTTCAATTGCGTGTGGTTTTTCTTTATCACATTAATTGATTCCAAGTGGTAACTTTAGGAACTTTTTAGTTCTTGATCTTTCAAGAACACGTTTCTTGATCTAAATTCGTTCTTTTGATATCATTGAATAATAACTTTCATTGAACTGGTGCAGCATCAATATTTACTCATTTTGTACGAGTAAATAGTCTTTCTTATAGTACAGATCATCATCTTTCACCTTGTTTTTGAATCATCAGATTCTGAGTCCTAAAACTTGAGATACATTGTTTCTTGAAATTTGCCCACAAACCACGTTTTCGTTTCAAGATCTTGATCCTAGTCGGTTGGTTCTTTGTTAACTCGAAGAATCACATCACAAAGCTGACGCCGAAGCTCCCGGTACTTCTCAAGAACTCTGAAGTACTTATCCTTTAACTTCACATAAATGTCTTTGCGCCACTTCTCCCTACGAGCACTCTCAATTTCCAAGAAGACTGCCTACAAAACAAACAAAAGAAGTTAGAGACTGTGAAGAAACCAAATCAAAGGAAAAATAATTAAACGAATGCATTTACCCGAAGAGTGAGGCCAGCAATATTGTTCGACGGGTCATTGTCATTCATATCCTTGAGGGTCGTACCCTCCACTTCAGAACTGAGAGGGACAAGGGAAGGGATACTTTGCTCGGTATTCACAAGAAGATTACAGTCCATCGGGATCGTAATAGTCCTCGAACCCCCCTCCGACTTCACTTCGAGCTGAGTAAGCCCATCGTCGATCATCCTCAGCTCGTCCGCATCCATAATCGAAATCAGATCCAACATCCTTTTCAGCAACAGCCTTACTTCTATCATCAGTCAAAGGAGGTACATCCGCCGCAACACTAGAAGATGAGGCCACTTCGCGTATTGGAAGCAAAGAGTCGTCGCCCGCAACGCCTTCGACCGCAGCCCCCTCAGGTCGAACACCTGCATCCTCCAAACAAATGGCTTCGGGACTAGCCTTCGGGCTCTCCTCAATATGCACTGTGGCTGTATCCCTAGGGACAAAACCGCAGTCTCCCACATCGATAGCCGTCGACCTCTCCCCCATGACGTCTACGTCCCTCCTCCTTCGAGCATCAAATCACCATCACCAGGCAAAGGCTCTTCGTCTTCAACAATAAGGCGGTAAATGGTCACAGTCTTTGGGGCCGAAAAAGGGACAGCCACTAGAGGGACCGGGGCACGAATAGAAGTAGCCGCAGCCGAAGAAGGGACATGAGTCGAGGACGAAGTATCTTTCCACTTTCAGAATGAGGGCGCAGGGGCTCTCAACCTCCTTAAAGATACCCTAGAGCTAAGAAAAACAAAGGGAAACAAAAGATCAACAGATGCAAACAAAAAGAAAAAGAACTAAGGCTCCAATGATAAAAAGCACTTTCCGGTCAAAGGGAGAGCAGGACCAAACCTGTTAAAGAAACCCGACCACTGACGAATCCCTACGATGTGAGGGAGAAGTCGACCAACCCAATCAGAAATGTCCTCGACCAAAAGAGGAGGCGAGGTCTTGGCTGCATGAGAAAGGACAAGAGGTCAGAGTCCACGACCAAACAAAAAAATCAAGTACCTACATGCAAGGAAATTAGGTACTTACGAGTATAATTCCTAGTCTCAGGGAAAGTGTCGACGTTGGCCACCACATCCTCGGTTCTGATGAAGAAGAAGTTGAGCCAAAATTGGCAGTTAGCTTTGCCATCCATCTTCACCACCAGGCACTTGCCTCCTCGGTGGCGAAGGTTCAGCATTGTCCCTCTATAAAAGCTAGGAGCGAAGAGATGTATCAAAGCCGAAGAGTCAATTCGACCTCGACTAGCTCGGCAAACTTGGTTTGCATTATTATAAGAATGTAAACATACGGTGCAAGCTGAGTTGGACAAACACCGTAATAACGGCAGAATGCTTCCGCCAACAGAAGAAGAGGGAGAGTGTAGCCGACTTGGAAGGGATAGGCGTAGAAGGCGGAGTACCCAGAACGAAAGGCTCCAGTGTCAGTATGGTGTAATTCAGATGAATCAGACCTAGTCTCAAGGTTGCGAAGAACTATCTCCTCCACCAACGGGAAACTTCCATCATCGACGGCAACAGGAACATTTTCCTCGTGGGGAGCAAACACCGTCGCCAAAGGGATCGCTTCACTCCCCTCACTAGACTCAGAAGGCATGTTACACATGTTTTGAATATCGAACGGTGAAGAACTGAGAACGAGTGTAAGTCACTAGAACAAAAAGAAGAGGTTTAGGGCAAGGGAATAATGCAGGGTTTTGATATAGAATACTTGAAACTTCAAAATCATACCCTAACATCCCTATTTATAAGGGTCGTGGCTCCAGAACCAAAGTCGGTTCATCATTACCTGGCATTGGAACCGCACAATCAAAGGTCACACGCAAAACAAAGCAACGCATCGGAAATATGTGTCATAATGACGCATAACGTCATGATGTCACCCTAATTCGCGGACAGCATAACACCAACAAACCAATCAGAAAATTGAAGCTTTTTAAATAGGCGACCCACGTAATGCCATGTTGACAGTTCGGTCGTAACCACTACGAACCGCACATCTCGCTTGATTATTCCGACCACGATAAACAAAATCCGCTAATCAAACCTGACTAAAGCCGGCCGCAATAAGCAGAGGAACTAACTGTATAAGTCAAAATCTGTCTTTGAAATATTTAAGCCAAGATAATACAAAGGAAAGAATTCCCAAGTCATCATTTGTCGAGATGGCCCAAGAAGCAGTAAAGTTTGTGGTTGAAGAGTCAACAAGAGTCGTAGTCAACAAGGGCCGTAATCGAGGAGCCAACAAAGGACGAGGTCAAGGTCGAGTACCGTTGACAGAGTTATAACGGCTAGTTTTCAAGATAGGGCATTAAAGAGAATATTCTAGTGGATATTCTCTACACTTGTACTATTATGGTTCCTTATGAATATGTCCCATATAAATAGAAAAAGAGACAATGATAGGGGGGGTGATACTCATTTGTAAAGAAGACACTTTGACAAGTAATATTCGGCTCTCATTTTCTAAGATACAAACACCACCTTTTCACTAAGATTCTTATCCATACTTTCCACCATATCCGAGAAAAACTCGAATATTCAAAGATTTGTCTATCATTCATTGTCAGGAGGAAGGTCCACTTATTCCACCCTTTATTGGGTGAATCATTCCTCCTATTTATTTGAATGTTATTTATTGATATTCATTACTATTGAATGCTATATTATTACTTCTGATTTCTAGGGTATTTATTGCATGTTATTGCTGTTACGCCTGACCTACACAATATTTACTGCTTCTTTAAAAACTCTATTTAGGGATATTATTGTTAGCTGAAATCAACCCTTATTTACATAAATTTTATTATTTGAACCAAGATATATATATTTTTTTGGTCAGACATAGATGTCTCGTATTTTCTCAGAAAAGTGATTCTATTTGATGGGATTTGGTATGAGATCAATAATTTTAATGAGATTGATATTTCAATCTTACTTCTTTGAACGTATTGATTTGACCTCATAAGTGGGACCGCTCTGTCAAGCTTAGCACATGGAAGGGTAAGTCATTATGTTAGGATAGGGGTCACGCCCTAGAAAGGTTTGAGGCAACAAGATTAATTGCTTCTACTCTATCTGCCAAGGGGAAATCCCGGTAAAGGGAACCCCGACCCTGAGAAGACCTGTGGACTACATCCCGTGAGAGTCCTTTATTTGACTAACATACTCCTTAATCTTCACCATACCTTCATATCAAAGCTGGAATGATTGACTGCAAGAAAATTCAATACCTTTTATCTTTGTCCACACTACTAGAAATTCAGCTAAAACCGACCGCGGTCGACCGACCTACTTTGATCGGCCAAAAAACATTTTTTTAACGTAACCGACCAACTTTGGTCTTTTTTTTTTGCATAAAAATACGGGAAACTATTTTTGCGTCCCGCAAAATATATTTTCAAGATACCAAACAACTTTGGTCGGTTTTTTATTTAAAATAATTAAAATTAATATTAAAAAATTGACCGAAATCAGTCGGTTATTTCGGCAGGTCATTTTAAAAAATCAACCGATTTCGGTAGGTAATTATATTTTTTAATAAAACCGACATACATCGGTCGATTATTTTCGCACGACAATGCAATTAAAGAGTATAAATAAAATTAAAGACAGACTTAAAACAAAATACACCAATGGTCTAGCGGTAAAATAGTATCCTGCCACAGTACAGACCCCGATTTGATTCCCAGATGGTGCATTTTCTAATTACATAATTAAAATATCGACCGACTTCTGTCGGTTTTTTTTTTTGGAAAATACCAACCAAAGTCAGCCGGTTGACTCTACCGACCATACGATTACAGACCACCACGAATCGGTCGGTTTTCAATCGATTTTTGTCAATTACCGACCAACATCGATCTGTTTTTGCAGTCGATTTTCCTCATTTTTTTAGTAGTGCCATTTAATAACTTTGTGTCATACAAGAAAATATCTTTTCTTTATGTCAATCCATCTTGTTGAGTGACACCAAATTGTAGTGTGGTCGGATCACAGTGAGTTTGCATAATGCACAAACATTGTGGAAAACTAAAAATCAAGCATTTTGATAATTTTCTATATTCGTACAACTCTCAAGAAAACTCCCCATAAACGGGAAATATACGACTAAGGCCATTTCCAACCTTACCCCATTTCCCCATAATGGGGGCAACTTTTGGGGTATTGAAGCTCCAATCCTCCCCCATTTTTGCCCCCAAAATGGGGGATGAATAGTGTTCCCTCAAATATGGGGATACACTATTCATCTTCCCCATTACTGTTCATGTATATTTTATTATTATTGTATTATTTAATTTTTTAATTTATCTCTTTATATATACCTAATTATTTTTATGTAATATCTTTATAATATTAATTTTACATCTTAATTTTGGCGTATAATTTTGATAAATTAATTTTCGTGCATTTATTATTTTTATATAAAATTGTAAGTTAATTTTATTATAAGTTATAATTGTACAAAAAATATATAATCATCTCAAAAAATGAATGGTGCAAATATAAAATATTAGATGTTTCTAAAATTGAAAGGTGCGAATATAAAATATTAGATGTTGCTAAATTGAAAAGTAAAAATTGAAAATACATTAAGTGAAAATACATTAAAATTGAAAATACATTAAAATTGAAAATACATGACAATTGAAAATACATAAAAATTGAAACTACGGTAAATAGCATAATAACTTAGTAGGGAGGTATGTCGTTTCCAGATACACCAAAATCATTATAGTATTGTGTCACGACCCGGATTTCCCACCCTCGGGGGTCATGATGGCGCCTACTCGTAGAAGCTAGGCAAGCCACAAATTATAAACTTCTAACTCCTTTATTTTAAAACCTTTTTATCATTCATAACAACAAGCGATAAATATTTAAATAACAGCGGAATATGAAATTAAAGCGGAAGTCTTAAATTAAATAAGCTGAACAAAATGCGGAAACCGACATGTGCCTCTACCCAAGAACTGGTGTCACAACATCCACGGACTACTAAGAGTACTGAATACAATCGTTTGAAAGAAATATAACATTGTTTTTCTCGAAAACATGAGATAACAGAATAAAATATAAGATAGAGGAGACGTCGGGCCTGCGGACGCGTGCAAGGCTACCTCGGAGTCTCGATGGACTGAAGGCTGGCTCCCGAGCTACTGCTGCTGTCCGGTACCTGGATCTGTGCAAAAGAGCACAGAGTGTAGTATCAGCACAACCGACCCCATGTGCTGGTAAGTGTCTAGCCTAACCCCGGCGAAGTAGTGACGAGGCTAGACAGGACTACCACATAAACCTGTACAGTGATATACAGATCTACAACGGGAAAATAATAAGAACAAACATTTTAAATGGGAGGGGGACATGCTTCGGGGATAGCAGATAATACAGAATTTCAAGAAATTAATAAAGAACATCAATAATTTAACTCTAACACGGATAAGGGAAATAAAAGCAGATTTCACTATCAGTACATATCTCGTTGCAGGCGTGCAACCCGATCCCATTTTTCAATAATTAAATCTCGTGGTAGGCGTACCACCCGCTCCCATTTCATTAAATCTCGTGGTAGGCGTACCACCCGCTCCCATTTTATTAATCTCGTGGTAGGCGTACCACCCGCTCCCATTTCATTAATGTCGTGGTAGGCGTACCACCCGCTCCCATTTTATTAATCTCGTGGTAGGCGTACCACCCGCTCCCGTTTCATCATAACTTCTGGTAGGCGTACCACCCGCTCCCATTTCGTCAATATCTTGTGGTAGGCGTACCACCCGCTCCCATTTCAAGTCAACACAAAGTCAAAATAAAACTTTCGGCTAGGAAACAAAAGCAATATAATAATAATTTCCCGGCAAGGGAACAACAATATCAAAACAACCATCCCGGAAAGGGAGAATCAGCTATAACCAAATCCTATCTCAACTCTTACCTAGCTCGATTAATACCAGTACTCAAGCATAAATAAAGTCCACGAGAATAAACTAAATCTTTACTCAATATCAAGAGTCATCAATTTAAAACATCCGAAGTGTCATTTATGAACACAACAACTATCAATTTAAGACTCACGGTCATGCTCGACACCAACGTATAGATACTCGTCACCATGCCTATACGTCGTACTCAACAAGAAGCAAATAGCAAATAAGACTCAACTCCTAATCCCTCAAGCTAGGGTTAGACCAACCACTTACCTCGATGCCTTGAACACAACTCAAGTCTCAATTATAGCTTTACCCCTTGATTCCACCACCAATCCTCTCGAATTTTGTCACAATTTACTTAATTACATTAATAAACACTAAATAAATCAACCCCAACTGAAAATAAGTTTTCCAAAGTTTTTCCCAAAAAGTCAAAAATCGCCCCCGGGCCCACGTGGTCAAAGCCCGAGGTTCGAACCAAAACCCGATTACCCATTCCCCCATGAACTCAAATATATAATTTGTTTCGAAATCGGACCTCAAATCGTGGTCCAAATCCCCAATTTTTGAAAAACCTAGGTTCTACCCAAAACACCTAATTTCCCCCATGAAAATCTTTGATTTTAGGTTGAAATCATGTTAAAAGATGTTGATGATTGAAAGAAATGAGTAAAAACTAACTTACAATTGATTTGGAAGAAGACTTGTTCTTGGAAAATCGCCTAAGTTTGTTTGGGTTTGAGAAAATATGAAAAATGAAGCTCAAAATCGTTTAAGTGTAAAAATTGCAGGTCTCAGTTATGGAAAATGCGAATAGGGACCTGCTGATATGGGAATTGCGAAGATATAGTTCGCATTTGCGAACACTGACGGAATCCTTGAATTTCGCATTTGCGAAACTTCCGTCGCATTTGCGATACCTCAGCTTCCCAGTCATCATCGCATTTGCAAGAGGCTGGTCGCAATTGCGAATTCGCTTTTGCGATGGTGAGGTCGCATTTGCGAATCAGGCTGCCAGTCCTCAAATTCGCATTTGCGATTAATTTGTCGCATTTGCGGGCTCGCAATTGCGAGCCTGGCTTCGCAAATGCGAAGCCTGCAGGTCAGTTCATATCAGCAAATTTCAAGTTCAAAAATGCACCCCGTCGCCTATCCAAAACTCACCCGAGCCCTCGGGACTCCAAACCAAATATATACACAACCTCAAAAACATCCTACGGACTTATTCGTGCGATCAAATCGCCAAAATAACATCATAAACATCGAATTAAACCTCAAAATCCAAGAATTCTTTCAAACATCATGAAACATCAAATTTTCCAATTTAGGTCTGAATCACGTCAAACGACGTCTGTTTTCAACCAAATTTCACAAGAATGACTTAAACCATATATAAGACCTGTACCGGGCGCTGGAACCAAAATACGGGCCCGATACCAACACGTTCTAATCAATTTTCATTTCAAATTTCCTTAAACAATTTCAGAATACAATTTTACAAAAAAATTCATTTCTCGGGCTTGGAACCTCGGAATTCGATTCGGGGCATATGCCCAAGTCCCATATTTTCCTACGGACCCTCCGGGATCATTAAATCACGGGTCCGGGTCTGTTTACCTAAAATATTGACCAAGGTCAAATTTATTCATTTTAACATCAAAACTTAGCATTTTTCACAGAATTTCATATTTAAGCTTTCCGGCTACGCGCCCGGACTGTGCACATAAATCGAGGCGACTCTAAATGAGGTTTTCAAGGCCTCAGGGTCATAGAATTTAATTAAAAACAGGTGATGACCCTTTGGGTCGTCACATTCTCCACCTCTAAAACAACCGTTCGTCCTCAAACGGACAGAAGAAGGAAGTACCTGAGTCGGGGAAAAGATGAGGATAACGGCTCCACATATCGGACTCGGAATCCCAGGTCGATGCCTCAGGAGGTTGACCTCTCCACTGAACACGAACAGAAGGGAAACTCTTCAACCTCAACTGACGATCTGCCGGTCTAGAATAGCCACCGGCTCCTCCTCATAAGACAAGTCCTTGTCCAACTGGAAAGTGCTGAAATCTAACACATGGGCTGGATCGCCGTGATACCTCCGAAGCATGGACACATGAAACACTGGATGCACGGCTGATAAGCTCGGCAGCAAAGCAAGTCTATAAGCCACCTCCCCCACTCGATCAAGAATCTCAAACGGACCAATGAACCTAGGGCTAAGCTTGCCCTTCTTCCCAAATCTCATCACGCCCTTCATAGGCGACACTCGGAGCAATACCCGCTCGCCAACCATAAAAGCCACATCTCGAACCTTGCGGTTTGCATAGCTCTTTTGCCTGGACTGAGCTGAACGAAGCCTATCCTGAATGATCCTGACCTTGTCCAAGGCCTCCTAAACCAGATCCGTACCCAACAACCGAGCCTCTCCCGGCTCAAACCATCCAACCGGAGACCGACACCGCCTACCATATAAAGCCTCATAAAGAGCCATCTGGATGCTCGACTGGTAGCTGTTGCTGTAGGCAAACTCTGCTAAAGGCAAAAACTACTTCCACGAGCCACTAAAGTCAATAACACAAGCTCGGAGCATATCCTCCAAAATCTGAATAGTCCGCTCGGACTGACCGTCCGTTTGGGGATGAAATGTTGTGCTCAACTCAACTCGTGTGCCCAACTCTCACTGAACTGCTCTCTAGAAACGCGAGGTAAACTGCGTACCCCGGTCCGAAATGATAGATACGGGCATACCATGAAGGCGAACAATCTCCCGAATGTAGATCTCAGCTGACCTCTCAGAAGAATAGGAGACTGCCACAGGAATGAAATGTGCTGACTTGGTCAGCCTATCAACAATGACCCATACTGCATTGAACTTCTTCCGAGTCAGCGGAAGTCCAGTAACAAAATCCATAGTGATCCGCTCCCACTTCACTCGGGAAGCTCAATCCTCTGAAATAAACCACCAGGCCTCTGATGCTCGTACTTAGCCTGCTGACAATTCAAACAACGATCCACATAAGCTACGATATCCTTCTTCATTCTACGCCACCAATAATGCTGCCGCAAATCCTGATACATCTTCGCGGCGCCCGGATGAATAGAGTATCGGGAGCTATGGGCCTCCTCCAAAATAGACTCTCGGAGCCCATCCACATTAGGCACACATCCTCAGCCCTGCAATCTCAAAACTTCATCATCATCTAAGGTAACCTGCCTGGCACCTCCGCGCTGCACCGTGTCTCTAAGGACACACAAATAGGGATCATCATACTGCCGATCACGGATACGCTCCAATAATGAAGAACGAGCAACCGTGCAAGCTAACACACGACTGGGCTCAGAAACATCCAGTCTCACGAACTGATTGGCCAAAGCCTGAACATCCAAAGCAAGCGGCCTCTCACCGACCGGAATATAAGCAAGACTGCCATACTAGCTGACTTCCTACTCAAAGCATCGGCCACCACATTGGCCTTTCCCGGATGATATAAAATGGTGATATCATAATCCTTCAACAACTCCAACCACCTCCTCTGCCTCAAATTCAACTCCTTATGCTTGAACAAATATTGAAGACTTTTGTGATCCGTGAACACCTCACATGCCACGCCATACAGATAATGCCTCCAAATCTTCAATGTGTGAACTATGGCTGCCAACTCCAAATCATGAACTGGATAGTTCTTCTCATGAATCTTCAACTGCCTCGAAGCATAGGCAATGACTTTGCCATCCTGCATCAGCACTGCTCCAAGCCCAACACGGGAAGCATCACAATAGACTGTATAAGGCCCTGAACCTGTGGGAAAAACTAACACTGGTGCCGTAGTCAGAGCTGTCTTAAGCTTCTGAAAGCTCGCCTCACACTCATCTGACCATCTGAACTGGGCACCCTTCTGGGTCAATCTGGTCATCGGGGCTGCAATAGATGAAAGCCCCTCCACGAACCGTCGATAGTAGCCTACCAACCCCAAGAAACTCTGAATCTCTGTAGCTGATGCTGGCCTAGGCCAATTCTTGACTGCCTCAATCTTCTTTGGGTCCACCTGAATACCCTCTGCTGATACGACATGACCCAGAAATGCAACTGAACTCAACCAGAATTCACACTTCGAGAACTTAGCATATAACCGACTATCCCTCAGAGTCTGAAGAACCACTCTAAGGTGCTGCTCGTGCTCCTCCTGGCTGCGGAAATATATCAATATATCATCAATGAAGACTATTACGAACGAGTCCAAATAAGGCCTGAACACTCGGTTCATCAAGTCCATGAATGCTGCTGGGGCATTTGTCAACCCGAATGACATAACCAAGAACTCATAATGCCCGTACCGAGTGCGGAAAGCTATCTTAGGGACATCGAATGCCCTAATCCTCAACTAATGGTAGCCAGATTGCAAGTCAATCTTAGAAAATACACTGGCACCCTGAAGCTGGTCGAACAAATCATCAATCCTCGGCAGCGGATACTTATTCTTGATTGTAACCTTGTTCAATTGCCGGTAATCAATGCACATTCTCATTGACCCATCCTTCTTCTTGACAAATAACACCGGCGCACCCCAAGGCGAAACACTGGGTCTAATGAAACCCTTCTCAAGAAAATCCTGCAACTGCTCCTTTAACTCTTTCAACTCAGGCGGCGCCATACGATACGGCGGGATAGAAATGGGCTGAATGCCCGGTACCAGATCAATGCAAAAGTCAATATCCCTGTCGGGTGGCATACCCGGCAGGTCTGAAGGAAATACCTCAGGGAACTCACGAACAACGGGCACAGAATCAATAGAAGGGACCTCAGCACTAGAATCACGAACATAGGCCAAACACCCCTTCTCGACCATGCGCCGAGCCTTCACATACGAGATAACACTGCGAGTAGAATGACCAGGAGTCCCTCTCCACTCTAAACAAGGCATACCCGGTAAAGCTAAGGTCACAGTCTTGACATGACAGTCCAAGATCGCGTGATAGGGTGATAAGCAGTCCATCCCCAATATAATATCGAAGTCAACCATGTCTAAGAGCAACAAATCTACACGAGCCTCAAGACCCCCAATCACCATAATACAAGAACGATGGACTCGATCGACCACGATAGAATCACCCACCTGTGTAGACACATAAACAGGAATACTCAATGCATCACTAGGCATGACCAAGTACGGGGCAAAATAAGATGATACATACAAATACGTAGACCCCGGATCAAATAACACTGAAGCATCTCTATCACAAACCAGAACCGTACCTGTAATAACTGCATCTGAAGCCTCAGCCTCGGGCCTGGCCTGAAGAGCATAACATCGGGGCTGGGCCCCACCATCTTGAACCATATCTCTGGGTCGGCCTGCTGCTGGCTGGCCTCCACCTCTAGTGGCCTGAGCTCCACCTCTAGGACCTCTACCTCCACCTCTAGCACCTCTACCTCCACCCCTAGCTGGCTGGGCGGGCTGTGGAACATCTGGTGCCTGTACCATGGCACGAGAACTCTGATGCTGAGAGCCGCCTGGTGCGCGAGGGCAACACCTAGCAATGTGCCTCGTGTCGCCACAAGTAAAACAAGCCCTCGGCTGCTGGGGCTGACGACCCTGGAAACTCTGAAGCGGTGGTGCACTGATAGGTGCTGGTGGTGCACTGAAGGACTGCTGATCGGAATACTGTGTCTGAGGAAGCTACCCGAAGCACCGTGAGAAACCTGGAGTGCTGACTGAAAAGGCCTAGGAGGATGGCCTCTATCATACGAATCTCTGCCTCCAGACGAGGCACCACTGAATCTGCCTGACTGACGCGGCCTCTTGTCTACCCTGTGGCCACCCCCCTGTGATAATACCATCTCAACTCACCGGACCACATTGGCCGCCTCCTAGAAGGATATCTCACTCCCAGCCTTTCTGGCCATCTGAAGACGAATCAGCTGAATGAGTCCATCAATGAACCATCTCACTCTCTCCCTCTCAGTGGGAAGTATAATAAGAGCATGGCGAGCTAAATCAATGAATCTGGTCTCATACTGGGTGACAGTCATGGATCCCTGCTGAAGGCGCTCGAACTGCCTCCGATAGGCCTCTCGCTGTGTAATGGGGAAAACTTCTCCAGAAATAGCTGCGTGAACTGCTCCCAGGTTAAGGCTGGCAATCCTGCTGGTCTAGCTAAGCAATAATCCCTCCACCAAGTATTGGCGGATCCAGACAAGCGAAATGTAGCAAAATCAACCCCATTGGACTCAACAATCCCCATGTTCCGAAGAACCTCGTGACAACTGTCCAGATAATCCTGGGGATCCTCAGTAGATGCACTGCTAAAGGTAGTAGTAAAGAGCTTGGTAAACCTGTCCAATCTCCACAAAGCATCGACAGACATGGCTGCACCATCGCTGGTCTGAGCTACCACACCCGACTGAACCGCTCCAACTGGCTGAGCTGCTGGAGTCTAAAACTGGGGAGCTACCTTCTCCGGGGTGCGAGTAGCAGGAGTCTGGGCCCCTCCTCCAGCCTGAGAGACGGCTGGTGCTACAGGAAGTAAACCTGCCCTGGTGACACTCTCCATGAGGCCCACTAAACGGACCAGAGCGTCCTGAAGAACTGGGGTGGCAATAAACCCTTTTGGGACCTGAGCTGGGCACACCGGAACTGCTGGAGTCGAAACCTCGTCATCAAAGTCAACCTTAGCCTCCGCTGCCGGTGCTGCTGCTCGGGGCTGAGCTCTGCCCCTACCTCGGCCTTAGGCACGGCCTCGGCCTCGCCCTCTGCTGCTCGTGGGAGCTGCTCCTGGGGGCTAGGGTTGCTGATCGGTAGATGAGGAAGCGCGTGTCCTCTCCATCTGCGAAAGAACAGAGTAGGAATTCAATTAGCATTTGAGAAACAAAACCGCACGACAGGAAAGAACAAATGTGACACTTTTCCTAACTCTGTAGCCTCTGGGGATAAATACAGGCGTCTTCGTACCGATCTCTCAGACTCTACTGAGCTTGTCCGTGAATTGTGAGACCTATGTAACCTAGAGCTCTGATACCAACTTGTCACGACCCGGATTTCCCACCCTCGGGGGTCGTGATGGCGCCTACTCGTAGAAGCTAGACAAGCCACAAATCATAAACTCCTAACTCCTTTATTTTAAAACCTTTTTATAATTCATAACAACAAGCGATAAATATTTAAATAACAGCGAAATATGACATTAAAGCGGAAGACTTAAATTAAATAAGCTGAACAAAATACGGAAAACGACATGTCCTCTACCCAAGAACTGGTATCACAACATCCACGGACTACTAAGAGTACTAAATACAATCGTTTGAAAGAAATATAACACTGTTTGTCTCGAAAATATGAGATAACAGAATAAAATATAGATAGAGGAGACGCCGGGCCTCCGAACGCATGCAAGGCTACCTCGGAGTCTCGATGGACTGAAGGCTGGCTCCCGAGCTACTGCTGCTGTTCGGTACCTGGATCTGTGCAAAAGAGCACAGAGTTCTGGGTTCTTGTCCCCAGCAGAGCGCCAGAGCTGTCACACCTCCTTTTCACTACACCCGCAAGGGCATAAAGGAGTTTTCCACTTAAAGGACAATCGGAACGGGATTTATTATTAAGATTCAGAGTCGCCACTTGGGAGATTAATGGTGTCCCAATTCACCGGTTTAGAATCCCGAACCGAGGAAATTATGACTCTGTTAACAGTCCGCGAACCAGAAATTCGGGTAAGGAATTCTGTTAACCCGGGAGAAGGTGTTAGGCATTCCCGGGTTCCGTGGTTCTAGCACGGTCGCTCAACTGTCATATTTGGCTTATTTATTTGATTTTAGTACATGTTCTTGGGATTTATGTCTTTAGCTTTGAACCGCTTTTATTATTATTGTTTATTTTAAGACTGATTTTGAATTAAACCTGTGATTGCCAGATTTAAAAAAAAACTACAAGATAATGGATTATTTAAGCTCGAACGCCTTTTAACAGACTAGACATGCATGTGAGACCAATATTTTAATTGTTCATCTATATTTAACCACATACCGAATTGTACTGCCATTCTGAACTTAAACACCACTTCATGTCTACTGAAATAATTTCATGATAGAACTGCATTACAGCTTCATTACTGCTTTATTACGGCTGATTAACTTCATAAAATAACAGGACAAAGCTACTGGAATTAACCTCAGCTGATTACGACATTAGTCTATCAACCTACAAGGACCGTAATTATCACTGAATGCTTGACTAATAGTACTCACATAAACATGAGAAAACGATAACTCACATAGTCCAACTCAGTCCTGTTATAACATATCAGTCCAATGCAAGATGGCAGTCAAAGAAAAACAGTCCAAATTAACCTACAAGAAGTCCTAATTATACAGCCATATGTCCATTGCTCAAGTCAATACCAGCTTAGTCCACTAACAACAATTAACAATCTAAACGACTAAACTATTTAACGATAAACATCAAACAGCTTCCAAAGTGCATAGATCTGATAGTAATTTTTATTTCAACTTCAATTTGGAGCTACATGGAAGAAATTCGAGGAAGTGTACCTGGGAAATAGAATTTCAACAGAAGAGAAACGATCAGCAACAGCAATGCAACAACAATAGTTCAGGAACAATTTCGGCAAACCAGCAGGGAATTAACAACACAGCAACAGCAGGATCAACTTTTGAATCAAAACTAAACTCTCAAACAACCAGGGACACCTCAATACTCGAAAACCCAATAAACTGGTCCAAAACAGACTGATTGAACCCC